>NC_142526.1:11707602-11857602 GCF_964205215.1 Stylophora pistillata
TCCAACCTTGGATCCATTCATGCCTTAGTATCTTATGTTTTTTGCCGGAAATAAAGAGCAAATTTTGTTGTTGGCCGTTGTTGTTTTCTAACGAAATGAGTGCGAAAAATATTAAATTCACATCTTAATTAAGCAACATACCGCACGGAAATTCCCGTTAATTAAATGTATGTAAACATAACTTTTGGAAAATTCGCGTTAATTTTATGACGCTTAAATTTTGTTCGCGTTATTGACATGCTTCGTTATATTCCTATAATAAGGTAATCAACAAAATGTTCCTCTTTGCGAGGTATGGCGCCAAAGGAGGAAGCAAGCGAGAAAAAGAGGAAATCTTTCCTTTAGCGTGCACCCTTCCACTTTGCACCCACTGCAGCATATAAAGAAAGCATTCATCCACTGATGGTTATAATATGAGTCCTTGGTACAAAAGTGGACGACGGTATCACTTCTGTAGTGACCAGTTTGATAGACTTCGTTTCTCGGTACTTAGTATAGTCTATGGATCGAGTTTTTTCCTCTCGGATTTTTTTTTTTTCCGCTCTCGGATTTATTGCACACGCTCTCGAATATGAGTGGGCCGCATCGTGAAAATACCGCCAGCTAAATTGACCAATCATAGTGCATGTACTAACTGAGCGACAATATGAAGATACGTCAATGGAAAAAATTTACAAAGATTAGATAACCTAGGGTGCAACCGAGTGCAAATATGCACTAGCAAAGAGATATTTTGACATTTTTCTTGCGCGAGTCTTCACTTGCCTGCATGCGCGCAATCCGGATTTCTCGCTAGGTTTTCTGGTCCCCATTTTCATGAATATTAATTAGTCACATTCATTATCCGTCGGAAAGCTATCATACGCCGAACTGAGTTATAAAATTCCAGTCAGAACTGAATTTGTTTCGCATCAAAAGACAATTTTGGGCAAGGGTATTGCCCAAGTGATCTTAAACGCGCCTAACACGCACAGTAGTAAATTGCAGTTAGAAATGGCTTGTGATTGTGGTTCATTCCTACGGGATTCTCGACTAAATGTTACGGTTTACAAATATGTATTCTCGGACTCTCGATTATCCGGACTATTCGGGCCAGTCCCCAGTGGTCCGGATAATCGAGGTTCGACTGTAATATGTTTCTTCCCTTACAGCCTGTTAACGAAAACCTCAAACTGTGACAAAACACTTCCTCTGGTCGACACTTGGGCTCCCGTCATTGGCCATGGCGAGAGCTCAATCACAAACAGCGCATAAGAAATTGTATGCCCAGCTTTTAGGAAGGCTCAGTAGCTGATACTGTTCGGGTTTCGAAGAAAACACTGAAGTTTCATATCTGCTATGTTGAGACAGACATATGTTGGCTAGTCTATTCTTGATATATTTTTATTATATCTTGAAATGTATGGAAAATAAAAATAGAATCAAACAATTTTCAGGAACCATCTGGAGCAAACGCGTTCTGGCCTATTTATGCTTTCATGAACGAATGTTGTCTCAATATTTATTCAGTATGATGATTGTACTGAAAATTTTTCATTCGAGAAATGTCGAACAAGTTTTGGACATAGTGAGCCATTACGAAAGAGTGGAAGCTTTTGCGAAATAATTCCCTCGTGAACTTCACTTTCAAAGCTTCAGTATATGTACTGGAATTTAGGCAGTAGCTAGTACTAGAACAAACACTAGAAGCAGGTTTCCATTTTGATTATTTGTTAACAGATTGGTGAAATATCATGTAAAAAAGGTCATGTCCGTTTTCTTAAAATCAACTCCAAGAAAAAGTGGCAAAATCTAATAAAACGGCAAATTAAATCAGTCTGTGAAAGCTATGGCATTTACAATTCTCAAGGCGCTTACGCCGACAAGTCAAACTCATTCGGTTTTCTCGCAATTGGTTATCGAGGAGCAACAGAAAGAAGCCTCGAAGTTGTTGGCGACAGGCTCCAAGAAAAAAGTGAGTTACCTTGGCTCTATTCCTTGTTCACAGAATCTGGCTCCCAGCTTCTTCGATGCCGATTTGTTTCAAAGATGTTCAACTTGGTAGATGGAATAGCTTGTTCAGATTGCGACGGTAAGGATTTTCTCTAAAAAAATAGAAACATGAAGTTTTAATAGTCGTGATTGAATTGGTAAACGAAACATAAAAGAGAAACAACAATTATGGAATTTTGTGCATGTAAGCTTCGAGAAGCAGTTATTTTTGATAACCCTATGTTTGAGAATGGAATCTGCTTAGAATTTTCCGGACTTTCCGGAATCACAAGCAACCGACCCAAGCAACCCACGTTTGACGATTAATTTGCGTGCCCGAAGCGACTGTTATTAAAATTTTGTGATACCGATCGATGCTCACGATACACTCTCATCACTCATCTAGGTAAACCAAGTTCACGTATCGAGCAAATGGCCAAGATCAGAATCATTCTGATCAGAATAACTGCGAACAGTAAGCGAAACAGATGATTTATCGCTGAAACTACAGAACCCTTCGGCATACTCTAAACATTGCAAAACTGGCAAAGGCTAAGAAAATTCATTAGCACCAACGTAATATTTCAAATTAAGTGACAAACAGACAGCATTCTATGCTCCTTTTGTAGTAGCCACGACCAGCAATTTAATGAAATCTACAGTTGAAGCCATAACTCACTCAGCCATGGAAATGATCTAGGATCCAAGGGTGTGTTTGTTCATATAGTTTGTGGCGCATGTTCTATTAAATCGTCGTTTAAAAATTAAGAATACTTTTCCGAGGGAGTGGTCTGTTGATGTTGGCTAGAAAGTCCTCGCCTTAATATTCAATCGTCGTATCATTTCGAATTTCGTAGGAAGTAATCAGTTTTATTACGATAATATCAAATGCACCGAAAACAGTGAGTTTTCAAGCTCAGGCTTACCTTCAGTCAGATTTAGCAATAGTGGAGTTCCAATAATTTAAACATGATTAAGGCTCAAATTTAAAGGGCAGGTGACCATGAAGAACTACGAATGCCGTGATTCGGCTTTTTTCTTTTGAAACATGGGCCTGACCACCAGTATCTGTCTGAACACCTTTCGTTATAGTTTTCAGTTTCCTGTTTAGTTTAGCGTTCACCGTGGTGATCGCCAAACAGCGCTTCGAAGTGATTAGGCGTACAGCTTAAAATATATTTGTGATTGACGTTAAAAGATAAAACAAGACTGATGCGCTTAAATAATTTGACAGTAGATGACTGTAATTTAAATGCCGTATGAATGTCTAACAAATAAAACCGATTCGTGAACAGTGATTAAAATTTGTCGTCTCTAGATATTCACTCTTCATTTCAAGTATAGTTTTTAAACAAGTAAAATACGAACAACATCCACGTGCTATCTCCTCTCTAAAAAGCAAAAAAAAATAGCGCCGATGAAAAGTATAAACCCTTAAATTGATCCGCACAGGATAAATCTTTAAACATATGTGGCTGCTTTTGTGTTTGAGAAATGATGAACGAAGAGGAAAATCGTCTTCAGAAGAAACTAGTAATACCATATTTTAAGATATCCAAGCGTGTCGATCCATTTTTACAATTTCTTGGGGAATTAATTAGGATGCCTTGAAGCAGTCCACGAGGTTGGTCTACTTCGTTTTCGTATGAAGCTCGTCTGACCACATACATTTTGAAGTAAATAGCGAGGGCAGACTAAAAAAAATATCTAGGTGTTTAAAGCAAAGTACACAGATGTTATTTTTCATTGGATCAGCGCCTTCTATTTTAGTAACTGTTTTCGGAACAGGTGAACATTTGACTTCAGACTTCGTTTGAAATTCAAATTTCAAGGTGATCTTTTTGAAAACTTTTTAGATTTTCAGGCTCGTAGAAGTAACCGATCTACGAGTGATTATTTAATTTTTTGTACTTTTGTTGATTTACTTTTGGACAAGAGATTATATCATCTCTTGTTTATATATGGAGGTTTCCTTCTCGACCTCGCACCCTGACGGCCATGGGCCACGTGTTTTGTGTTAAAAGCACCAGTAGTTTTTTTGTAATGGAAATTAATCCTCAATATTGAACTGCTGTACTTTTTCAACAAAAAACTGACGCTTAATGGATGTGGCGAATGATAAATGGAGACTTAAGGGGCAAATCTTTCAAACAGCTGTCCGCCTATGAGTAGGTACAAATTAAACTAGACGCATAGCTGCGTGAACTCGGGCTTTCAATATGGCACATCTGGAATTATCAATTAACAATTACCATTGTTACTGTCGTCGCGCAATTTCATCGTTGCCGGTCACGAATAACATGGTCTACTTGTATCATAAAAATTCTTTCTCTTTGGCCATCGTAGCTTGATAAGAAATAGCACACAAACTGCAGTTACAAACATGACAGTAAAACGCATGTTGGAAAATAAGATTAGTAAACTTTAGTTGACGTTTCGTATGTTTCGAGCGATAAGCTTTTTTTTTTCTTTCGTTCATTGTTATGTTATGAAGGTGTAGTCTGATCGTCCGGGTGAGTGTAGTCCTGAGGACTGTCGTCGGTGGTAGTGACTGACGTTTCGACAACGTGTGCAGAAGTCATCATCAGAGTCAAGTGTTCACAAAACGCAGTTCCACAACGGCGCATGCGTGAAGTGTATGCGCATGCGTAGAATGAACTCTAAAACGCATGGCAAAGCAATGGCTGCTTTCGTGGACTGATGTACGAGAAATAAATTCGATGGCTATTACGCTCAGTATACACAGAAAGTCACACATCGTTATCAGTAGACCCACACTAAAAATTGTGGAGCGTTTTGGGAACGAGTCGGTCCGCGAACTTTACGAGAGATCAATTAACGAGTAAACCTTCTATCGAGAAATATCAAGCGAAAGCTACTATATCAAACGAGCTATCTCATATTTTAGAATTTAATTTAGAATTTAATTCATTCGCCACGGGAATGGCAGGAGAAAGGAACAGAACTTTCGTCCCAATTGACACCTAACCCTTTTTGTACCCACCCATACAACCCCAGGGGAGGACATCCATCACACAGTAATCTCGTGTGTGGGAAATTAACGTCTCCTACCCCAACCCTGCAGGAGACGGGACCTCCATTTATTCGTCCCTATCCGAGAAGACTAGAATATCTAACCATTTCTTGATATTATAGAAAGGTAGCAAATTCTTCTCTTTTATTTTAAGACCCTGAGTGTTGGTCCGGCCGGGGCTCGAACCCTCGACCTCCCGCACAACAGTCCAGCGCACTATCCATTATCCACTATCCAGTTGTGTTTACATTGTTTACATGTAAACACAACTGTGTATTTAGACGTGATCGAGAACCCAGTAGAATACAAGAAGCTGCTCTGAAACGTCTCAGAAGAAAGGGCAGAAAACTGAAGGAATTTGTTTATGTGCGTATAATAAATGATAATAATAATAATAATAATAATAATAATAATAATAATCTTTAGACAGGGTGCGTTCTCACAAAAAGTGGTTTTCAGAACGACCCTGTAAATTCGTCCAAGCATACCGAATTCCTCTTGGTCACGTCGTTATGTGAAGGTTAGAAGAGTTACAAAGAATGTTTGTAAGCTTAATACGAAGAGGATAAGATTATATAAAGTTACACAACATGAGAAGAAGTATTTGTTGAATTGTTCTGTGAGGGTATATCAAAGGATAATTAAATTGAAGTATAGAGCAGGTCGGTATTTATCAATGTTTTCTTGTAATAGACCCATGTGTCTTTGTAAGAGTCAGACACGTATCAAACTATTGTAAATTTCAACTGCGTTCAGATATAGAGAATAACCCTGGTCCTACTCCAATCTACATTGACTCTAGCAAAACAATAACGGCACCATATAGCCAAGCTAATGAGTTGGTATTTGGACAAAATTCAGGACAACAATGTGTTGGAATGAGTTTATGCTCTTTGATTTACAATAACAAACAATACATGATGCACGATCCTCGCAGTAGATAGCGCTATTTAAGCAATAGCGAAAATCAGACCTGAAAAAAATCAGGCTTGTACGGGATTCGAACCACTGACCTCTGCGATACTAGTGCAGCGCTCTACCAATTGAGCTAACAAGCCAACTGGGAGCAGGCTAGTATCGCAGAGGTCAGTGGTTCGAATCCCGTACAGGCCCGATTTTTTCCAGGTCTGATTTTCGCTATTGCTTAAATTTAATTTTTTAATTTTTTAATTTATTACAATTTAATGACACATATAACTTACTTACTTACTTACTTACTACATTAATAGATAATAATACAAAAGAGTAAAAAGAAAGGTGCCATAAGGATGGTCCGCAAAAGAGATAAATCCCCATGCACGGCAGACCACCTTTAACAAAAAAACAAATCCAAACTAAAATCAATCAGATCTTGCAGTCAAATAATCCCTTACACCCCTTTTAAAACAAGAAACACTTGGAGCCTGACGGACCGATAGTGGCAGCCCATTCCACATGTGGACAATCCTATTAAAATAGCAAAACCTAAAAGTATCAGTCCTCGCGTAGTTCTTTTTTAATTTAAGTTCGTCCTTACCCCTCAACGAGTATCTTTCCGAATGTGAATAAAATTGGATATAAGAGGATATATCTATATTAATATACCCATTAAGAACTCTATAAAAAAATAGTACATCAAAAAAGAAGCGTCTGTCTTCTAGAGATAACAGGTTCAGTTTTTCTTTACGAGTGTTGTAATCATCATCAGTTTTTAGAATAAACTTGGTGGCTCTTCGCTGAATCCTTTCCAATTTGTTAATGTTTCTAGCCGTGAAGGGTGACCAGACAATAGTACAGTACTCAAATAGCGCTATCTACTGCGAGGATCGTGCATCATATGTATCTAATACCGTAGTACAAAATATATGAACTTGATATATTTCATTGTATCTCATTTATCACTTTCACGGGTTTATTACGAATCAACTTAACGGCCTGCTCCCAGTTGGCTTGTTAGCTCAATTGGTAGGGCGCTGCACTAGTATCGCAGAGGTCAGTGGTTCGAATCCCGTACAGGCCTGATTTTTTTCAGGTCTGATTTTCGCTATTGCTTAAATAGCGCTATCTACTGCGAGGATCGTGCATCATATGTATCTAATACCGCAGTACAAAATATATGAACTTCATATATTTCATTGTATCTCAATAACAAACAAGGAATCAATTCTGCTAATGATCTGGTGTCAATAATCAATATTGGAAATCAGTTGTATTCAAGTTTGTCTCAGTTAGCCAGACAATCATTATAAATGCAGACAGAATTACCCACACTTTTGAATGCGTTCGAGACTGACTATGAACTTCAATACAGTGAAAGTTACTCTGGCACTATTCATCAAGAAGCTACAATAGAAGCATATCAGTACTGTACCTCCTTAGATACAGCCTTTTTCACTTATAGCCAAAACTTTCAACAATTTTGTCTTGACAATAGGATGTACTGCAGTTGCTATCTATTGTAAAGGCAATGTGGGCTTGAAAATATTCGATTCTCATGCAAGAGATATTTATGGTAGAAGCCATTCTCAAGGTACATGTGTGCTGCATGAAGTATCATCACTGAATAGCTTGGTACATTATTTTCAGAGTATACATAACTATATATATTTGAGTTGAAAGGGGTTAAAATTGATAAAGTTCAAAATAGTGCCCATTTTCAGTCATGCCTGTGAAGCCAGAAAGTTCAATGTGAATTGTGCTGTGGCTGTCTATTCACTCTGCTACTCTGTAAAAAAATCATGTAGTTATTGGAATTCAAACACCTTATCTAATGTTATACAGTATGGCAAAAGATTATGGAAATTCATCTTTGAACAAGTATTTTCTGTCAGATGATTTGCCAAAAACTGATGTTTGTGGAACTGAAGCAAGTTTAGATCTTAAAAGTGATTACAGTGAAGGAATATTGTCTGATTCAGTTGACAGCAAATGAATTCTCAATATCTTGTAAGAAGTAATAGCTGAATGCACAAGGTTTTTGATGTGGTTTCCAGATTTTTGTACGACATTTATTTTGAAACCCACAAAAAGGTCAAAATATATGTATTCCCTCTTGGTATGTAATGAAAGTCAAATGCCTTTAATTGAACATACTAAAACTGTAAATAGCACTGCTTCTCCTGCTGTGGCCATCAGCAGTATTAAATATTCAGAGAGTTTTCTATTAAAAACAATATGAACTATTGAACAGTAATATTGCCTCAATCTACTGATTTCTGACAACTCTCTTTGGGTGAACATTTGGCAACAAACTTTGACTTAGTACCAATAATAGATAAAAAATTCCCTTCTCCTTGCAGTTAAAGACAAGTACATTACCTACTCAGGGTTTGTAAAAGCCTTGAAAGTCCTTGAATATGCTTGAATTTAAAAATTAAAAACTCAAGGCCTTGAAAGTACTTAAATTTGAGGACTAAGGCTTGATTGTTGCTATGCTTTTTCTTTAGCAGTTTTCAAGTTGAAACTTACAGTACTTTCATGGAAAACCTGAGAAATAATGTTAAATGATTTTTAAATTGCTTATGGAAACCTTTCCAAAAGTGGTCCTTCAATTTTCTAAAACTTGGCCTTTAAAGTCATTGAAAAGTCCTTGAATTTTAACCTTTGGCATCTACAGGAACTTACTCCTATATGGTAATATATTATTTTGATTGTTGTCTAGTACCATAACAACATTCATTACACTCCAGCAGACAAAAATAAACACAAGTAATCTTATTCGTGACCGGCAATGATGAAATTGCGTGACGACTGTAGTGTATGCCGGGATATATAAAACACTATTATAGGATAGGAACGAGAAGAAGAGAGTACGGAGTCGGAGAGTTAAGGACCGCGGTGTAATCCAGTTTAATCCGTTGTTTAGATACGCATATTAAACTCTACAATTGGCGAAGAGGATAAACAGGAAATTTTCAGACATATGCAGAGCAAATATGGCCGTGAACATTGAATTTGGAAACATACAACCTTTCGATTGCACAGGCCATCCGACAAGCGAAGGACCTCGTTGGAGACGATGGAAACGTTCTTTTGAGTTTTTTCTCGAGGCAAAGGGTATCACAAAAGACGCACAAAAACAAGCCTTACTTTTGCATTGCGCTGAACAGGATGTTCAGGACATTTTTGTTACGCTGAGTGACTCTGGACTAGCCCCAGAAGAGGAAACGCAGTATGCGAAAGCTATGAGACTACTGGACGCACATTTTTTGCCACAAGTTAACATCCCATTTGAACGTCGTCAGTTCCGTCAAGCAAAACAGGAAGAGTCCGAGACAACAGACCAGTTTGTGACCAGATTGTTCCAGCTTAGCGAGAATTGCGACCTCGGAACATCCAAGGAAGAACAAATACGCGATCAGTTAATTGATAAATGTCGGTCCCATGATCTTCGCAAGAAAATACTCGCTGTCAGTGGTAAGCTCACACTTCAGAAGGCTAGAGATGTTGCTAGATCTATGGAAGCTGCCGAAAGTCAGGCACGGTCGATTGAAAGCGATTCACGGGGCGGAAATGTAAATTCCTTAGAGCGGGGACATTTTGATCCACCTAAACGTGGAGGAGGACGTTATCGGTGTGGACTCGAAGGACATTTTGCAAAGGATCTGGAGTGCAAGGCAAGACTGGCTACTTGTATGAAATGTAAAAGAGTGGGGCATTTTGCCAAAGTTTGCAAAACGAAGGAAGACGATGCTAATAGACCCAGGAAAGGAAATATACGCCAAGTCACCAAAGATGATGATTTCGCCTTCACCTTACAGTCTAATGGAAGAGATATTCCCACCGTAGACATTGAGCTAGGAGGTGTTCGACTGGAAGGAGTTCTAGTCGACTCTGGCTCCACTTGCAATGTTATTGACAGAGCGACATGGGAGACGCTTAAGGAGAAGAAAGTGAAACGTGTTTCAAGAAAATCCAACAGAAAGCTGTACTCTTATGGATCCAATGAGCCACTTACTACTACTGGTGAGTTTGAAACTGAACTTTGTTATAAGGATAAACGTTGCCAGGTGTGTTTTATTGTTGTGGAGGAGAAAGCAAGGGCAATACTTAGCAGGGAGACCTCAGAGGAGCTGGCAGTACTGAAACTTGAAATTAATGCCAAGGAAGAAGAAAACCTACTTAGGAATTTTCCTGAGTGTTTTGAGAGAGTAGGAAAACTTAAGGGTTTCCAAACAAAGCTCCACGTTGACACTTCAGTTAAACCTGTTGCACAGAAGTTGAGACCCTCACCTTATGGGCTAAGGGACAAAATAGAACAGAAACTCAAGGAACTAGTGAACTGTGATATTATCAAACCAGTTGAAGGCCCCACTCCATGGGTAAGCCCGGTCGTGGTGGTTCCCAAACCCTCGGGGGACATCAGACTCTGCGCATACATGAGAAAAGCCAATGAGGCTATCGTAAGGGAACGTCATCCCATTCCCACAGTTGATGACATACTCTATCAACTGAATGGAAGCAAGGTGTTCAGCAAATTAGACCTCAAATGGGGATTTCATCAGATTGAATTGGAACAACAGTCGAGAGTTATTACCACATTCATTACTCACAAGGGGTTGTATAGGTGTAAATGCTTGATGTTCGGAATCAGTTCTGCCCCGGAGCTTCATCAACACACCATTCAACAAGTGCTGGCTGGATGTGAGGGTGCCTACAATATCCACGATGATATCATTATCCATGGCCGTACGGTTGAAGAACATGACAACAGGTTGCAAAAGACCATCGAGTGTATTAGTGACAAAGGACTGACCCTCAATCCGGAAAAGTGTGTATTTAGAATGCCACAACTCACCTTCATGGGATATCTGCTATCAAGGAAAGGTATCGGCCCAACAGAGTCACGTGTCGACGCAGTAGTCCGGGCTAAGGAACCCACAAACGCAGAAGAAGTGCGGAGTTTCTTCGGATTAGTGAATTTTAGCGCCCGGTTCATTCCTAATTTAGCAAGCATCTCAGAGCCACTCAGAGAATTGACTAGGAAGGATGTACCATTCAAATGGGGCACAGAACAAGGAGCGGCATTTGAAATCCTGAAGAGTAACCTGGGACGGGTAGAAACATTGCCATATTTCGACAGAAATGCAGAAGCAATCAAGCTAATTACAGACGCAAGCCCGGTAGGCCTTGGGGCAGTGCTTACACAGGTCCAGGAGGGACAAGAGCGTGTAATCACATATCCTAGTCGTGCCTTAACAGGAGTTGAACGCAGATACTCACAAACAGAAAGAGAGGCATTGGGACTGGTGTGGGGATGCGAGAGGTTTCACATGTACCTGTATGGGATGGAGTTCATATTGCTGACAGACCACAAGCCCCTAGAAACTATATACTCGACTAGTTACCGCAATTCGGCTCGGATAGAGCGTTGGGTACTTCGCCTTCAGCCATACCGGTTTCGGGTACAGTACGTACCAGGTAAACAGAACATTGCTGACTCTCTTTCGCGACTTTTTTTAATAAGGAAGAGTTGAGTGGTCATGATGATGCTGAGGGATCTATTCACTTTGTGGCAGAAACATCAGCACCAGTAGCAATTCTCATCAAAGAAATTGAGAGAGAATAAGCTACCGACCCAGAAATTTCACAACTACAAGAGTGCATCTCAACAGGAGACTGGGACAAAGCCCCGCCACAGTGTAAACAGGTCAGAAATGAACTCTTTTCCCTTGGAAAGTTAGTATTAAGGGGAACGAGGTTGCTAATTCCACGAAGACTACGTGAAAGAGTACTAGACTTAGCACATGAGGGCCATCAGGGGCTGGTAAAAACCAAACAGAGACTTCGTACAAAGGTTTGGTGGGCTGGAATTGATAAACAAGTGGAAAACCGGTGTAAGACCTGCCATGGCTGCAAACTTGTTGGACTGCCTACACCACCAGAGCCCTTACGGCATACAGAGTTTCCAAGTCAACTCTGGATTGACCTAGCCGCAGACTTAATGGGACCCCTACCGTCGGGGGAATATGTGCTGGTCGTGGTTGATTATTACAGCCGATATTTCGAAGTGGACATTCTGACGTCCGTGACATCCGCTAAAGTCATTGAGAGCTTGGATAAGATTTTCTGTACCCATAGGTTACCACAGTCGTTGAAAACTGACAACGGTTCACAGTTTGTGTCCGATGAATTTGAACGTTTCCTGGAAACAAATGATATAGAGCACCGCACCTCGACCCCCTCATGGCCTCAGGCAAATGGGGAGGTTGAAAGACAGAACAGAAGCTTGCTTAAAGCCCTTAAGATTGCTAAAGCTGAAAAAAAGACCATCTGGACCGAGATGCGAAAGTTCTTAACAGCCTATAGAACTACACCTCACACCAGTACAGGCGTCACACCGGCCAAACTCCTATTCAACAGGAAAATCAGATCAAAGATTCCTGAACTGGGAAACTCGAGGTACTCTGACAGTGAGGCGAGAGACAAGGATGCAGAGATGAAGCAGGAGAGAACCGACTATGCTGATAGTAAAAGGAGAGCTCAAGAGAGCGAACTAGAACCTGGTGATTTAGTACTCTTAAAACAAAAGAAAGAGAACAAACTCTCGACTGCTTATGGCCCACTTCCATATACCATCAGCAAGAAGCACGGTCACGAGGTCATATATCGTCACCCGAAGGAGTTAACATGAGGAGAAACGTGGCCGATGTTAAGAAATACTTGAGAGAGGATACAACCGCAGATGAACAAGTTGCTGAAGATGACTCTTCCGAGGAAGATGACACTGGAAGGAGAACAGAACCCCAAGGGAGACCAGTGAGGGAAAGGAGGCCACCGGAGTACTTAAAAGATTACGGAGTGTATGAACTCTGTTCGGTGAAAGAGTGAGACTGTTGAGCATTTATTGAACATTTTAATTAGTTCACCGAACACTTTAATCCGGCTCGTGTTGGAGACGTTTTGACCCGTTCATGTTGTTTCGTTATGTTAAGTCTTCTCCTTAGGAGAAGAGGGGTTGTAGTGCATGCCGGGATATATAAAAGACTATTATAGGATAGGAACGAGAAGAAGAAAGTACGGAGTCGGAGAGTTAAGGACCGCGGTGTAATCCGGTTTAATCCGTAGTTTAGATACGCATATTAAACTCTACAACGACAGTAACGATGGCAATATGGCAGTCTCCTAAAGAGAACTCCAGATGTGCGATATTGAAAGTCCGAGTTCACGCAGTTATGCGTCTAGTTCCTATAATTCGACGGTCGAGGTGTTGTGTTCTTCATCAAGCAAGGCTCAGTCGTGTAACAAGTAATTACAAATTAGAAATTTATCTCAAAGGAGCTCAATGACCATGCGTTACTTTAAGTAAAAGATGTTAAAATCCAGGTGGGCTATTGAAAATATTTATACAATGCTCAGAACTAAACAAGCAATTAATATTGCTGGTGTATGCGCCGGATTTCCACCGAAACGAGTTTGCAGTCATACATTCAATGCACCAAAAATGATAAATACGCAATATTTTTGGAATTTGACCATACAGACAGTCTGATAATGCAAACATCTGTCATAGGAAACCACTCGGTACGTCAAGTCCGTTTTGTGTCATTCGAGGTCAGTTGATTCAGTTATTGTCGTTTGTTTGACAATCCATCAACTACATTCCTGGAACGGCAGGATGTTTATTCACCAAAACACCGCACTGTTATAAGGCATCACCGACATTATTCGGTGATTGTGTCATTTTTCAAGAACAAAATAACGATGAACACTGGAATTTCGACACGTTTCTTGCGGGAGGATTGTTGAACCAAAGACGCTACGATTGGGTAGATTGAGCGCTAAAGTGGGATGCAGAGGTATTTCACCAAAACGTCGACTTCTACTCGTTTTGGCGGTGCATTTCAAAACGAACCAGGTGGCAATTCTCTCCCCGCCCAAATGCAAAGTTCGAAGGAGATGAAGGAGATAAAATTTGATGCCAAGAATCATAGACACTTTCCCAAGGGCTTTCTGTTTACGACAGCCATACTAGCACGAAACCGATAAATTTTTTTCAAGGTTCACGATGATACGTAAACTATCCTAAAAATTTACGACAGGTTCAAGTGGAAAGGTTTGGAGAATTTCAAATAAATTACAAGCGTCTCGAAAAAAACAGTCCGCGAAAACACAGACCGCTTGCTTTTTAATGTGTTCGTACTCTTAATGGCGACCTCGTGGTTTTGATCATTCATCCATAACTTCTACTGACAAAGCGCGTGTATCATGGTTTCCAATTACTTGTGCAGTTCTTATATCAACGAAATGTAACTGATGAAACAATTCATTTCAAATTTTAAGTACTCACCCCAACAAAAATCCAGTTTAGCGGTAGCTGAGAACCTATTCACCCTTCATAAGAGATAGATTAAAAAGTAGATCGGTTGCGATTATAAGTGTGTTGAATATTCTATCTGGAGTCAATTCCCAACAGGCCGGAAAATCAAAAATCCCACACGGTCAGCTGGTCTGCCTATTTTTATCTGTTATCTCACTGTCACTGACAATGAAATTAGTCTCAGTTTCACGACGCATTCCAAGATCTCGTTTGATAACAACGGGAAGAGAGATAAATCTTGTAATTACACACTGGGTACACGTTTTTCGAGCTGTGCGGTCTGCGGTCTGCGTTTTTGAGGTCTGTGTTAACGAGACACCTGAGTTGCTTGCTTTGTACGATTGTACCAAAAATGATTTCATATAGTAGAAGTACTTTAACGTGAAAACAGATATTCCGAGATCTCGTCTGATAACATCAATGACAAAAGAAAGATAGATAAATCTGGTAATTACACACTGTATACACAAAGGAAAACTGATTGCGCACACGTCGACTGACTCAAAAGGCACACACATAACCTCTGCAAGACTGGTACGGCTCGACAGTGGAGGGTCGTAACTGCGATATCTTCAATAAGAATTCAACTCCAATGTTTACATAGCAGTTTCGCTTACGCATTCCGTGATCTCAGTAGTAGGCATGTTGCCGATTCTGGCACACTTTTGTCACATTAACGAGAATCTAAGTTAAATTAGTTATTTTTAGTACTTTTCAAGGCCTAACTCAACGACATTCACGTCAAATTATTGTGCATATACAATAATTTGGTACTTTCCGGCGGCTCGGCCCAACGCATTCACGTCAAATTATTGTGCATATAGTATAATTTTGACACTTTGGGAAAAAAGTCATACTTTATTTAAACACTTTAGCAACTTTATAAAACCAAAACCGATATGTATTATACAATTGCTCAACTGCGAAAGCTTGCGCAAGACGCAAATATGAAGAGCATATATGAATTGAACAAGAATGACCTGTTTAAAAAGATGCGAGAGAAAAACCTTGTCAGAGGAGATATTAAAAGTTACACAATATATGAGCTAAAAGTGATTGCAAAAGATAATAAAATATCAGTCAAAAAACTAAAAGAGGAACTCTACAACGATCTCAGAAAGCGAGGTCTTGTTGAAGATGAACCAATGGCTTCACCAACAATGTTATACAAATACAGCATTGAAGATTGTATACTTACAAAGGATCAACTCATGTCAATTGCAATGAGTTATAATAACCCACCGATTGTTGGATTGTATAAGATGACAAAGAAAGATTTATATGATTTGCTAAAAAAGCGTGGTTGGGATGTTGAATCTGCCAAAGATCATTTATTTATTTTAAATAAGTAAAAATAAGTAGGATAAGTGCCGGTTCGAGGACAGTTTCATGATTCACGTCATATTATCGTGATTATACATTAATTTGCACTTTTCTCCCCCATTTTTCATTAATTTGACACTTTTTGGCGGCTCGGTCCAACGCATTCACGTCAAATTATTGTGCATATGGTATAATTTTGACGGCGTGTTGTGTGACGGCTTTTTGTGGTGTCTAGGTTTTATGCAAATTTCTAAATCCCCCTCTCCAGCAGGAGAAACTATTCCCATAATATTTCTAAATCCCCCTCTCCAGCAGGAGAAACTATTCCCATAATATTTCTAAATCCCCCTCTCCAGCAGGAGAAACTATTCCCATAATATTTCTAAATCCCCCTCTCCAGCAGGAGAAACTATTCCCATAATATTTCTAAATCCCCCTCTCCAGCAGGAGAAACTATTCCCATAATATTTCTAAATCCCCCTCTCCAGCAGGAGAAACTATTCCCATAATATTTCTAAATCCCCCTCTCCAGCAGGAGAAACTATTCCCATAATATTTCTAAATCCCCCTCTCCAGCAGGAGAAACTATTCCCATAATATTTCTAAATCCCCCTCTCCAGCAGGAGAAACTATTCCCATAATATTTCTAAATCCCCCTCTCCAGCAGGAGAAACTATTCCCATAATATTTCTAAATCCCCCTCTCCAGCAGGAGAAACTATTCCCATAATATTTCTAAATCCCCCTCTCCAGCAGGAGAAACTATTCCCATAATATTTCTAAATCCCCCTCTCCAGCAGGAGAAACTATTCCCATAATATTTCTAAATCTCCCTCTCCAGCAGGAGAAACTATTCCCATAATATTTCTAAACCCCCCTCTCCAGCAGGAGAAACTATTCCCACATGAAACGTGCTCTGCATACAAATGAATCACGAGGTGTTGACCATGTGATTCACTTGAAATCATGTGAAACGCAAACAGATGACCTTCACGCATGCAAAACATGTGAACACTTCGTGTTTTCTCATTAAAAAAATTATCTTGACCACTAACAAAAACATGGATATTGCCAACTTTTCGAAAGATATGGCTCTCAAACTCGAAAACGATCGCACGCGAAGAAAAATCTATCAGACTGTACAAGACTACAAAGATGTACAGCAAAGTTTCGCTATCCAACGCGAGAAGGAATTCAAACCGATCACACAGGAATTGTCCAAGGTCAAACAAACAATAGACGACAAACAAAACCAGCTCATTGCAAAATTAGATGAGAATCAACAGGCTCTTACTCAAGATCTTTCGTTTCTCAAAGAGCTAGACACATTCGAAAGCCCACCACAAAGCCCAACAGCTCTTGAACCACCACCTAAACCGAAAATGAAAGTCCCAGACCCAGACAAAGATTTCACCCAAGACGAACTCGGCGAACTTGAACTTATTAAAAAATTCGGTTATGAAACACCTAAAACCGCATTCAAACAGATACTTGAGGAGCAATTCGATTACGATGGACACATGTTTGATTTGCATGATAGAATCACCCACGCGAACAAAGTCAAGGCCGGTATGTCGAATGCTAAAGAGGTAAATAAAGACGAAATCAAAAAACTCGAGAGACAAGTCAAGACGCTGAAAAAATATAGAGATCGTCTTACTTTATTCATGGATGGTGATGAAATACTTGTCACGCAAGGTCAAGGTCTCAAGGGTCGCAAAAAGCGTAAATATACACAACCAAAACGAAATGCCTACAAAGTTAATGGGTACGGACAATTTGGTGGCCTCCTCATTAACATTCCTCGCCTATTTAACGAAATGGTGGTTGAAGCGAGTGATCTTTCAACCGGTCAACCGGTTTATGAAAAACAAGGTGACAAATCTCTCATTAATCTCTTAACAAAGAGACACAACCCCAAAACAAATTATTCACAAAAATCAATCGAAATGTTCAAACATCTCTCAAAACTCGCCGGCCTTCCCTTACACAAGTCTTCTGGCAAAGCGAAAATGGCTGGAGGACTCATATTTACCGATATCAAAGAAGTCATAGAAAAATTAAAGATGTTGACAGCCTCTAGAGAAGCGGGTAACACATCTATTGACCTTCGTAACGCAATAATCGAGATTATCGATTACCTCCGGAAGAAAAACCAAATTTCGAAAAAACAATATGATGCATACATACAAAAATATCTGAGCTAATGGAATCTAAGCTTGACCAAATAATTGCAGTCAACATGGAAATTGCCTCAAATCATAAACCACCAACTCCCATCGGTATTAGCTCTCTGAGTTGTTCGAGAGGTGTGAGCCACAATTTTACTACTACCTTCAACCCTGTGATGAAGTTAGACCCAAACACTAAATACTATGTTGCTCTTGACGAATTGGCGATGTCGTACGCGTGGTACAACGTTAGCAACACCTACAACAACAACAAACTCAAATATAGTCACGATTCTGGTAACACGTGGCATGAAATCGAATTCCCTAATGGGAGTTTCTCTTATTCAGAACTAAACGCTTATATTAAGCGAGAGCTTGAATCTTCGAAGCATTCTAAAACCGGCATCGAGCTCAAATTTGTACCGGCCCTTTTCAAATGTCTGATCGGTCTCGATGATGGTTATCAAGTCGACCTGCGAACAGGTGACTTTGGAGATCTTATCGGTTTTACAAAGAAAATCGTGACAGCGACCAGTTATGGTGACAAGCTGCCAGATATCACTCGCTCGGTGGATGATATTTATATCCGTACAAATATTATCTCCGATTCGGTTTTTGGTGGGAAAGGATCGGACGTTCTCTTTCGATTTTCGGTTGATAATTTACCCCTCAGTTTCCCCTTGCATCTCGAACCGATGGAAAAGAAATATAACAAAATAAACACGAGCACTATCAGAGACTTGCGGATATACATAACCGATTCCCTTGGGAGGCCATTAGACCTCAACGGCACAGCCGTCTCACTAACACTTTTGCTAAAGTAAACGTTTTCAAAAACATAATTATTTATATCTTACCCTGATATAAATAAAAACAAGACTTTGTCATGGGTCGAAAACATATAAAACTGGGTGTTGATGGCAAACCCATATTACAAAATATTGACGACACTTACCAAGCGCAAGAAGGTGAAGGAATTTTTGACGTTGTCAAAAATGTAGCCTCAAAAGTAGCTGCCAAGGTTACGGGTAAAGCTGCGAAAGAGCTTGCAACGAAAGCGGCGACAAAAGCGATTGAGAAGGGTGCTGAGCAAATCGGTGATAAGATGGGGCAATTAGTCGGTGAAACGGTCTATGATAAATTTTCAAAACGGTCACAAGGTGACGCTCAACCACCGCAAGTCACACCACAAGTAACGCCAGTCACGACTGATGCGGCAGAGAAAAACAAAGGAGATAAGCTTGTAAAGCTGCTCCAACAAGATAAATCGTGGAGAACTCAAGCACCAGCAAGTACGCCTAGTACTCAAGGTCCTACTGCTAGCAATAGTGCTAAGCCTAAAACTAAAAAAGAACCCTCAGAAGTGTCTAGTCTCTTTGATAAACTTTTTTTGCAATAAAAAAGTCTTGACTCTCATCAAGATCAAAACCTCAACAAACAACAAGTAACATGTCTCAGATGAGAACCTCAAAATACGCCAAGGCGTATGAATATTACTCATACGAACTCGACACACCACTGCAAGCAGCACCTGCTAACGGGGCCTATCAGCAGAAAGATGCTTATAAATTTACCGTAGACACTACTACAGCTTCTGAATCTGTCCCCGACTGGTATAACGCTTACTTCGAAATAGATTTCAAGATCAACAAAAAAGCAAACGGTAATAACTACGCTGATACAGATGCTGTAGCTATCATCAACGGAGGTTTTAGTCTAATCGAAGATATCAAAATCTCTTTTGATGGCACTCGGGTCCTCGGTCTCCCCGCAGCCAACCACGTGGTAAATGTAAAGAATCTCACAGAGATGACTGATGAGCATGCGAAGAAGGTAGGCCCTCGACAGTTTTTTTACAAGGATACGGCCACCGGTGCAGTGACCCAAAAGTATGCAACACTTCAACTTGATGGAAACGCACAAAACAAAGTACCAACTGACAATGCGAATTATAACGAAGGTTTTGCCAAACGACAAATTCTTCTCGCCACAGGTGATCCGGCAGAGAATAATATCCACCTACCGCTCAACCGTTTTGGTTTTTTTGACTCGATGGAGGAACAATTAGCACCCAATGGAAGGGTTACTATCCAAGTTAGGCTTGAAGACGATGATAACGTCATATTCCGATCGAACGCGGCGGCTGAAGGGCGTTACATCATAACTAAGTTCAAATTATGGGTGCCTATCATCAAATTCAACGCTCAAGGTCAAAAGAAGTACATGGACGAGTATCTCAAACCCCACACATGGAGCTACTTGCGTGAGGAGATCATTGTATCTAGCCCGCTTCAACAGGTTAACGGTACATTCAGAATAACAAACGCTGTGAAACAACCAAGACACGTGTTTGTGTGGATTCTCAACGCAAACAAGCTTTCATCCCAGGAGCAGAATCCCCTTCTTTTCAACAAGGGAGCACAAGGGCCTCAAGGACCTGCTGGGGCGAGAGGACCTACAGGACCAAGAGGTTTACAAGGAGTGAAAGGCGACAAAGGCGACAAAGGTGACAGAGGCCCTCAAGGGCCTAAAGGACCTACTGGCCCTGCTGGTTCAGGGTCGGGCAGTAACATCGATCTCTCAGATTTGAAGAAGAAAATAACTTTCACAAGCACACATGGGGCAGACCGACAGGTTACCGGTCTAAGCGATCAACCGCTCAGCGGTACAGCTGCTGTAAATCTAAACAAACTCAACACCGAATTGGCTAAAAAGGCTGATTCATCGACTGTTTTGAACGGCTTGAGCGGCAAAGCGGATACATCAGCTGTGTTGCTCTTGGATGGTACACAGAAGATGACGGCCAGCCTCGATATGAATGGTAAAGATGTAATCAACACCAAACGCGAAAATTATCTAGGCATGACGACTGCGCAGCAGTCTACATACGAAAATTCAAACACACTCGTCAGTAGATACGAGGCTGGTTCGATCAAGAGACATCTGCAGGCATATCTCGATATGACAACTCTCAGCAATGTTACTCAAGTCTACGTTGACAATACAAAGAAGACCATACCAAGCTTTCGCACCCTTAACGACAAGCAAACTTTAGACGCGCGTAAACGTAAAATCGTAAACCTCCCGGATACCTTCTCAGATAACGATGAAGCTGTAAGCAAAAAATATGTAGACCAATGCACAACAACTGCTACGAATCTAGCGAACACCAAGGTCAGCAAATCGGGTGATACGATGACAGGTGATCTTGTAATGGGCCCTAACAGAGTGACTTCTTCTCATACGCCTTCAGCCGATGACGAGCTGGTCAACAAAAAGTTTGTCGAGGACAGATTCGCGGATAGCATAGCGGGACCCCAGCTGAGTAACGACCTCTCATACATCATGAGCAGCAACAGTCAGTTCTCTGACGAGGACGACATCACCGGCAAAAATATCACAGACCAGGTTGTTCTCTACCCCACCAACCCTCGAACCAAACCGTTTGATTTAAGCCTGGACACCGCCAAGGGTTATTATTCTTCTCGTTTTGGCGTGAACATGTATCAAGCGGACAGATCTGCATATACGGTCGTCTGTGAGGTGTGTTGGCTATCGAGTAAAGTCGATCCGAACAGTGTGACTCTAACGGCGACCAGCAGTGTTGAAACGATTTCTACTCAGCGTAGCAACCGATTTGAAAATCACCTCATCATCCTCCTTCACATGACTAAGTGGTCAAATGCGACGCCAAACTATTTGATGTTTGACGTTGTGATTAAAAACAAAGCTGGCCAGTCATACGATCAGAAACTTCCCATCTATGTGATAGTCTATGGATCAAAGGGCTATCACAACAGCTTGCCAAAAGATGTGTGGACGAGTTGGTATAGCTTCGCGAGCGGAGGAACGCACATAAATTCTAAACTCACTCTCGAATTTGAGCCGACCGTAGCCTCTTCCGCTGTGACGAAAAAGTACGTCGATGATATGCAAACAACTTTACAGACAAATATCGATACAAAAGCGACAAAGACGGCGCTGACAAACGCAACAAAGAAGATCTGGTATCGAGGGAACTGCGCTCATAACAATGTGACACAGGTAACATTTTACGTAAATGGAACATCAGATCATTCCACAAACGTTTCACAGAGTGATAACGCTGATTTCACAGTGAACAGTTCAGACGATACAAAAATCATAATCAACAACGCCGG
Source organism: Stylophora pistillata (assembly GCF_964205215.1). Lineage (NCBI taxonomy): Eukaryota > Metazoa > Cnidaria > Anthozoa > Scleractinia > Pocilloporidae > Stylophora > Stylophora pistillata. The sequence continues at coordinate 11,729,559 of NC_142526.1, forward strand.
TATGTATCTGGTCACATACATCGATGGTGTAAAGTCTAAACATCTGACAAATCTCAAATTCACCTTGAGCAATTCGTTTGTGAGAACGGCGAGCGGTATATTGATGCCGCTGCCCAACACACGAAATAGTTGGGTAAATACGACTCATTCCGTTTTGTTGTATTTCCAAGCAAACACATCGCTGAGCATAGAGACAGATAACGGCAATACTCTACTTGATGGACTGACTTGGAGTCATCTGTTGATCGTGAAGCAAGATTAGGCCAATGCCTTGTGAAAAAAAGCTAATTTTATTATGAGTCGCTCATAATAAAATGTCTGACGCTGCCATCTTCAACTTTAATCACATCGACTACTCTATCGGTGAAGAGAAGATCGATGAACTCAAAGCTCTTTACAAATACTATCACAATAAGTGGTGGTGCTCGCGGAAGACTTTTAAGAGCTTCAAACGAAAGAGTCTGCTCTGCAACATGGGTAGCACCATGCTCATCGTTATCGGTGGGGTGGCTAGTGGAGTAACCATGAATCCAATCCCGCTTGCCACAATATCAGGTACCGGTCTCCTTCTCAAGACTTTTACAGATGTAAAAAAGTTTGACCGAAAGATTGATATGACCAAATTCGCTTTCACCACCTATGAAAAGATCTTAACCGAGCTGAGAAGCTATCTGAGAGGAAGACCCTTTAACAGTGCATCATTTATTGAAGAGGTGATCCTCATCGAAGACACCATCACAGATCTATGCCCAATATTTCAGACAAATAAGATGCTCAAGCAGTATCATAAACGTTTTGGTTGAATCACAACGCTTTGGGTGATTCTTGGATTTCGCTATTTTTCCTTTTTCGAAATGAAAAAGGAAGACTCAAGCGTTTCTCGTTATCTTCCGCAAACTCTTAGGTCTAATAGCCTCGACCCTACAGCTGCGATTTTAGCCCGCTTCAGTCGCCTCATATTGACTGGCTTTTCCGCCAACGCATCTTTCACCAAGACTGGTGTCTCTTTCAGAGATTTGAGACGTCTTTCAACCAAGGCAACTGCAGACTCGCTGATTGGCAAGGAAGAAGCTACCTTTTCTAGAACTTCATCATCTATTTTCTTGGCTTCTCTACGAGCTCGTCTTTTAGCCAAGAGACTAGCTCGCTTCTTGGCAGCTGCAGACTTTTCGCTGATTGATTCCATGCTTGTTGTATTTGTAATTCTGTGCACTCTAAAAAAACTCTAAAAAAAAATAACACTTTTTTTTTGCAATTACTTATCTAAAAAAGTAAAAACAAGGGTAACACTTATCTTTCCAAATAAGTGCAACACCTGCTTTCTTAGATAGTAAGCACTTAACTTTTGAGATAAGTGTTACCCTCGCTAGCTTTCCTTTTTCGAAACGAAAAAGGAAAAAAAGTCCTAAAAACCTCAATCTTCACGTTCCAATTCAGCAATGAGCTCTGGTGAAGAGAGCCAGGCAACATTTTCCGGGTCGATGCTTGCAAGCTTCTCTACTGTATATAATTTATTCCATTCTTCATCCTCTTCTTCATCATCAGAAAGGATAGCCAATGGCAGCACCTGATTTTGCGGTAATGGTTTGACATAAACATCATTTATTTTAAGCTGTACCGATGCATACTCATCTCCTAGATAGATGCTGTCGATGATGATTACCATCTTTACTTGACAGTACTGATCTAGGTAATCGAGTGGTTTTACTTTTGCTTTCTCTCGAGTGTGGAAGAGAGTACGTATCTTCTTGTACCTTTCACTGTACAAAAGCTTTGAGTGCAGCACAGGTGCTTTTCCCTCTATCTCAAGCAACGGGAACCTCATGCTCTCTGCAACATCTATGCCATAGACCTCATTGAGATGTTCATAGCAGAGATGTTTCAACTCCTTAAGACCGGTATAGAAATCAAGCTGTTTTTGTGTTGGTCCACCGTTCTCGGGGTTCCATAGAGGCATGGGGACTCTGTACCCTGTGAGTGTGAGTTTGTCGGCATCTTTTGTGTAGGTCGCTTGTACTCCAAACGAGAATCCAAAAGGTGTTGCCACCGCCAACGGCCCCAGCTTGTTATCACCGTCTATCCCTAGGATCTTGATTCGCTGGTGACCATATTGGTTTTCTTCTGCATCTTCGAAATAAACATTATCCTTGGTAAGCTTTTTGCAACTTGTGAGTATCATGTTTTGTTCACTTGTAATGTAATTTACTGTGATAGACTCTTTATACCATTTTCATTCTTTTCCAAATAAGTGAAGCTATTCGCTTATTTGCATAGTTGACAGTTCGCTTTGTGGTGGAAAAAAATCAACACACATTTTCATTTATACTTGTAAAGGTTGAAAGCTGAAAGCTGAAATGGTTAACATACCAAAAATGACTACCACTCGTGGTGGAGGTACTCGAAAAAGAAGGGTTCCAGGCGTTGACTATCTCGACGAAGACTATAGAATGTTGATAGCTGGCCCCTCAGGTAGCGGAAAGACCAATCTGCTGTCTTATATGTTGAGGGCACCGCTTGTGCCATATGACGATATATATATCTATAGCCCCAACTTCCACCAAGAGTTGATACAAGACCTTGCTAAGGTCATGCATAAGCATTCGCAAAGACTGGGTATCAGATTTTACATCTGATGGACCCGGCTCAGATCCCCGACACAACCGAATACCCCGCCGAGGGGCGAAAGGTTGTTATCTTTGATGACTTGATCACAGCACCAAAAGAGACCCAAAGCAAGATCCTCAAGCACTTTATAGATGGACGACACCATAAAATCTCGCCGGTGTACCTCTCCCAGTCGTATCACAAGACACCTATGGATATCAGGCTTAATTGCTCTCACATGATCATATATTTACCACCGACACAGCGTCATCGAAAACTGATCGCTGACGAAAACTGCTTCGATGTCAGCGCTTTTTCAGCGTTGGAACCCTATGATTTCTTGTTTTGCGATAAGATAAAGGGCACCTGTGCACGAAATTTTGACGAAAAAATATAAAACATAGTACTAAGGACACAACTCGAAAATGAAAACTTACTGCGTAAAGCAAAAGAAGAAGACTGATAGCGTGCCAGGATCTGAAAGGCATGAGGTTGCGAAAAATGGTCGACCGATGATCAAATCGAAATGTGCCGAGTGTGGCATCACCAAAGTTTCTTTTACAGGAGGAAAAAAAAAGGCGGGACGCTCTTTGAAGATGTAGGGCGAACTAGCACCTCGTTGGGTGAGATGGCTGTGAAGGGGTTGGCGAACATGGCTCAGCTAGGTCTTGCAAACGCTGTCAAATCTGACTATGCGAAGAGCAAGTTCAAAAAGACGGCGAGCAAGTATCTCGATCAGGCTCTCGATGCGTTTGTCAACGATATGAGCAAAAAGATAAGAGGGGGTGGTGATTATAATGCATATGATGTAAACCAAATTCTACCGATGTCGATGTATGCACCCGATGGGGTAAATGATCCAACACATCCTCTTTACGAAGGTGGGGCCTTCGATATTCACAAAGCGATCGGCAAACTACCAAAGCCGAAAAGCGGCTGGACGCTACAGGGTCACAAATATACCGGTCCCTACAACGATCTTGATAGTCAACTGCGCTTCGATCCAAAGACTGGTAAGATTCTTGAGATCTATGACCCACCAGCGGGTCCGAGTGACGCGGTTGCAATGCAGCACGACGTTGATTATAGCGTTTGTGCAAACAAGGCAAACCCAAAGAAGTGTAAGAATGAGGCCGATCGTAAGATGGTGAAAGCGCTCGATGCTATACCATACGATCAGAGGCAGTGGGGTCATTGGCTTGCGAGAAACGTAATCAACACCAAACAGAAGCTAGGTATGGGTGTGGGTGGAAAAAAAAAGTCAAAGGCGAAGCCGAAGGGTGGGAAGCGAGCCTAGCAGATGAGCTCCATAAACCCATCAGACGAAACTTTCCCAAACGACGTGTTATTGTGAACGGTATCGATGAGATTTGGTGCTCCGACTTGGTGGAGATGCAAAAGTTTGCAAAGTGGAACAAGGGTTATCGTTACCTGCTGATGGTGTTGGACATTTTCAGCAAGTACGGCTGGATCGTACCTTTGAAGAATAAAAAGGGTGAGAGTGTGGCAGCTGGGTTCAAACAGATATTTGCCGAGGGGCGGGTGCCGAAGAAAATGTGGACTGATAAAGGATCGGAGTACTACAACAGTCATGTCAAAGATCTATTCAAAGCGAAAGGTGTTGAGCTGTACTCGACAGAGAATGAAGAGAAATCGTCTGTGTGTGAGAGATGGAATCGTACGATCAAGACAAAAATGTGGAAGCAGTTTACCATCCAGAACAACACGGTGTATCTTGACATATTGCCAAAGATTCTCGAGAAGTACAACAACACAAAACACAGATCGATCGGCATGACGCCTGTAGAGGCCTCCAAGAAAAAGAATGAGAATGCCGTCTATTTGAAATTATACGGCAAAGAGCTGGAAGCCCAAAGGGGGTGGGAAAAACCAAAGTTTGCGGTCGGCGACCACGTTCGAATCTCCAAATTCAAGCGAAAATTGTTCGACAAGGGCTACACCCCAAATTGGTCTGAAGAGATCTTTGTTGTTGATGAGGTGCAATACACACAGCCCATCACTTACAAGTTGAAAGATCTGCTTGGGGAAGAGATTAAAGGCACTTTCTACGAACAAGAGATGTTGAAGGCGAAGCAGAGCCTTTCAAACCCTTCGGGTTTCTTCCGCATTGAGAAGGTTATACGAAAGAAGGGCAAACAAGCTCTCGTGAAGTGGAGCGGTTATCCAGAGAAATTTAATTCGTGGGTTAATGTGAGCGAACTTCAGAAGTTATGAAAAAAAATGAAAAAAAATGTCTTAAAAAAATGTTAGATATAAACAAAAGATTGCATCATGGATAAACCTCGATGGGTGTATAAGATAGATGAACTTGAAATATATACAAAAGCTGCACTCTTGACAAAAGGAAAACAGATGGGTCTGAAAGGTCTTATCGAACTGAATAAAAAAGACCTGATGGAAGCTATCAAAAATCCAACACAGCACATTGCAGGTATAAAAAAAGAATCAAAGGCTGAACTTTTGATGAAAGCAAAAGAGATGGGCTTGCAAGGTCTTTATAAACTCAAGAAAAAAGACTTGATTGAAGTTATCAAAAACCCTCCACCTCCTTGTGCAAGGCATTGTGGTGTGAGAAAAAAGGTGATATTAACACCTGTAGACTCGTCAGAAGAGCTTGTTTTCCCTTCGATAAATAAAGCTTCACAACACTTCAACATAAATCCTGGAAGGTTTGGTTCGAAGGTTGCCTCAGTTAACGAAGAGACAAAAAGCACAATAGTTATCGATGGAATACGATACAATCTGAGATTTGAGAGTTATACGTTGAAAAAAGAACCCACCATAAGCGTTAAAATACCACCACCCCATCAAAAGGCTACCACCCCGTCAAAGGATTGACCTGACGGATGACGAGTTTTCTTCACTTGAATCGAGTGAAGAAAAACATCTTAAAGAAATATTGAAAAATAAAAATAGAAAACTTTATTTATAATAAGATATGGAAAAACTCACTGTTGTACAACTTCGTCAAATCGCAAAGAAGAGAGGTCTTCGTGGCTATTCTGACCTTCGAAAAGGTGAGCTTATCGAGCTCATTAAAGATACAGAGATAACAGATGAGGAGTGTCTAAAAGAGGCAGGGTATAAAAAAAAATCTCTTTTTACAGACTTTGCCAATATGCAAAATATCTCCCCCTTCATGGTTATAAAAAACTTCGAAAAGGTGAGCTTATCGAGCTCATTAAAGAAGATAGGGGAATAACAACAGATGAGGAGTGGGAAGAAGAGATAAAAAGAATGCCTGAAAAGCAAGCTTTGGTAAATGAGGGGTATCAATTTTTGATAGCAGATAGGCGGCGGAGGTGGGAAGAGGCTTCAAGATATTCAAGGCATATATATGTGGTACAAAAGAGTGAAGATGATGAAGAGTGATGTGAACGACGTAAAGTCGTGGGTTTTTTTCCTCACTTGAATCGAGTGATGAAAAAAAAACATCTTAAAAAATTGGAAAAAATTGGAAAATAAAAAATAGAAAACTTTACAAAGACAATCACAATAACAAATGGAAGCACACTTTGTTGACATACCTCTGTTGAACAAACTCACTGTCGAACAACTCCGCCAAATCGCAAGGGTGGGTGGTCTTCGTGGCTATTCTAACCTTCAAAAAGATGAGCTTATCAATCTCATTAAAAAAGATAGACATTTGGTAGAACGGGCATATAACATGGTATGGTCACAGGAGGGTGAAGGAGGAGAAGAAATATTTGGTACGTGGTACATGGCGGCAGGCGTGATGTAAAAGAGTGATGTAAACAACGTAAAGTTGTGGGTTTTTCCTCACTTAAATCGAGTGAGGAAAACATCTTAAATAAATATTGAAGAAAAAAAATAGAAAGAGTTTTTTTGAGACCAAAACTATCTTTACAAAATACATATTTGCATAATGGAGAGACACACTGTTGAGCAACTCCGCAAATTAGCAAAGAAGAATGGTCTTCATGGCTATTCAAGGCTTCGAAAAGCTGAGCTTATCAGATTCATTCAGTCAAGCAGTGCAGCTGCAAGCAGTGCTGCGGTTTCCAAGCCGCAGAAGCAATATCGAAAAATCGAGTTCGTCTGGAATCACTCAGGTGGCTCTCTACTAGACGCGCCGATACCCACGCATGAAATACCTAAAGGAGATATATTGAAACCGACACCAGCACCACTGATAAAAAAAATCGAGAAGGCTGTTGATTGGGGGAAGAAAATGGTTGAAGATTGGGGTCAGTGGTTGAAAGATGTGTCAAACACACCGCGAGCAGCAGTCGATGACAAGTTGAAAGATTTCAAACAATATATCAATCAACTCTACAAAAAAGACGATCACCGCTTCAAACTTGTTGAGAAAGTGTCTTCATTGAAACGGTTTACAAAGACGTACACTATTGATGGGGTAGAGGGTTATGGACCGAAGGGTTTTCTTATGACTGTAAAACGGACCGTTATTAACTTTTTGAATACACAAAAAAATATCAAGATAGAGTTCATTTTTAGGTGTGAGATGATAAAGAAAGATATTATTACGGGTGAGGTTGAGACGATGATTGCATATTTCTCATCTCATCAAAAGATCATCTTTCAAGAGACTGATGGAGAAGAACTTTATGAAGAATCTGTAGAAAAAATGATGGAGAGTTTGGCTACGTTTTTACGAAATAAGAGCGGGTGGGTTTTTAATCGTGTTGAGGGTTTAGATTTACATACTGTTAAGTACACTCCTTTGAAAGGCTCTTCGTACATTAAGCTACCAAAACATCTCGAGAGTAAGAAGACTATCATAAATATGAAAAACAAGGATGAAGAGTGCTTCAAATGGTGTGTCACGAGAGCTTTGCACCCTGTTCAAAGTAATCCTAAGCGTATCACAAAGATTTTGAGAAAACAGGCAGAAAAACTCGTGTGGGATGGCATCCAGTTTCCAATGGAGGTGAAGAGCATTAGTCGCTTTGAAAAGTTGAATCCGGAGATAGGAGTCAACGTTTACATGTATGAAAATGGACTCAATCCCTTGAGAGTGAGCAGTATGACTCATGCTGTAAATGTAGTTGATCTTCTTCTTACTAGTGAAGGTGACAAAAAGCATTACTGCCTCATCAAGAATTTGAGTCGACTCGTATCGAGTAGCCTATCAAAAAATGGGCATAAGAAGTTTATCTGTAGGAGATGCCTTAATTACTTCGGTTCTCTGAGGGTTCTTGACACACACAGCGAGTTGTGTCAAGAACATGAGGCTGTGAGTGAAAAGATGCCAAAAGAGGGGACTTATCTCTCTTTTAAGAATCATCAAAAGCAGATGACAATGCCATTCGTCATCTATGCAGACTTTGAGTCGTTAATCAAACCTTTAGACACCGTACAAGCAAACCCGGCAGGGCGTTACACTGAGAGAAAGCAACAACATATTCCAATAAGTTTTTGTTACTATGTTAAGTGTTCATTTGACGATAGATACTCAAAACGGGTTGAGTATACAGCCAAGTCTGAGGATGAAGATGTTGCGCAAACATTCGTTGAAGCGCTTGAAGCAGAGGTTATGAGCATATACAAAAACCATCCCACAAAGGAGATGATCTTCACAGACAGCGATGCTGCAAAATTTCAAGATGCAACGTGTTGTTGGTTGTGTAGAGAAGATTTTGAAGAGGAGAAGGACAAAGTGCGCGATCATTGTCATTACACCGGCAAATTTCGAGGAGCTGCGCATAACAGCTGCAACCTGAAATTTCAACGGCCAAAATTCATACCTGTCGTGCTACACAACTTGGCAAACTATGACGCTCATCTCTTTGTTAAAAATCTTGGTGTTTCAGAAGGAGACATTGATTGCATACCAAACAACGAAGAGAAATACATTAGCTTTACGAAACACGTTGTAGTTGACAAGTTTTTCGACAAAGAAAAAGAAAAAGACGTCGAGGTAAAGAGAGAGTTGAGATTCATTGACAGCTTCAAATTTATGGCTTCCAGTCTTGACAAGCTCGTTAACAACCTTGCCAAAAAGGGTGAGTCTTTCTTCCAAAACACAAAAAAGTATTATTCTGGAGAGAAGCTTAATCTGCTGATGAGAAAGGGTGTTTATCCCTATGAATGGGTGAACTCCATACAAAAGCTTGATGAGACACAACTTCCGCCGAAAGAAGCTTTCTTCTCCGTGTTAAGTGGTAAAGGTATCTCAGATAAAGACTATACCCATGCTCAAAATGTATGGAGTGTCTTTCGTTGTAAGACATTCAGAGATTACCACAATCTCTACAATCGAAGCGACGTTCTTTTACTAGCCGATGTGTTTGAAAACTTTCGTGAACTTTGCAAAGAGAACTACGATCTCGATCCTTGCTGGTACTTCACCGCACCGGGTTTGGCTTGGGATGCTTGTCTCAAGTTGACTGAGATAGAACTTGAGTTGTTGGCTGATATAAATATGTTGCACATGTTTGAAGCCGGTATTCGCGGTGGGATTTCAATGATTTCAACAAGACATGCAAAAGCCAATAACAAATACATGGAAGAAACCTTTGACCCTACCCAACCTTCAAAGTTCATCACGTATCTCGATGCAAACAACCTTTACGGTTGGGCGATGAGTAAGAGTCTGCCGACGGGGGGTTTTGAATGGGTAGACAAAAAAGACTTTGGAAAATGGAAAAGCTTTGCTTGCATTCTCGAAGTCGACCTGAAAGGTGTCAAAAAAGAGCTTCACGATCACTTCAACGACTACCCACCCGCTCCTGAAAATCTATTGATTGGTAAAGTACATAAGCTGGTCTGTACGTTAAACGAAAAGAAAAAGTACATCGTTCATCATGAGACATTGAAGCATTACATGAGTCTTGGAATAGAGATCGGAAAGATTCACCGCGTCATCAGGTTCAAAGAGAGTCCTTGGATGAAGAAGTACATCGATTTGAACACATCTTTGAGAGCCAAAGCAAAAAACGAATTTGAAAAAGACTTCTACAAGCTGATGAACAACGCTGTCTTTGGCAAAACCATGGAGAACATTCGAAAACGCGTCGACGTGAGACTTGTTACCAGAGAAGAAAAGGCAAAGAAGTTGACAAATAAGGTCAACTTCAAACACCGAACCATCTTCTCTGAAGATCTTTGCGCAATACATATGGGAAAGACACAGATTGTCTTCAATAAACCTCTCTATCTCGGGATGAGCATCCTCGATATCAGTAAGACATTGATGTACGACTTTCACTACAACTACATCAAACCTAAGTACTCAGAGGGTAAATCAAAGCTTCTTTTCACCGATACTGATAGCCTTTGTTATGAGATTCAGACTGAAGATTTTTACAAAGATATAAGTGATGATGTTGATCGTTTGTTTGACACGAGCAACATTTTAAAGGGGCATACTTCTGGGATACCGACCGGTGTGAACAAGAAAGTGATTGGAATGTTCAAAGACGAGGCAGGTGGAAAGATGATAGAAGAGTTTGTTGGTCTGAGGGCTAAGCTGTACAGCTACAAGATGTTTGGTGATGAAGAAGAAGTGAAGAAGTGTAAGGGAATGAAAGAGGGGGTGGTAAAACGTACGATAAGCTTTGATGACTACAAGAGATGTTTGTTTGGCGGTGAAAAACAACTACGAAAAATGAACACCCTTCGAAGTCGAAAACATGAGATGTATATGGAAGAGATCAATAAGGTTGCACTATCTGCAGACGATGACAAGCGAATCATTTTACCAGACAAAATACACACGTATGCAATAGGACATTGTAGAGAAGCAGACAATACAACCGGTTAAGCAACACAAAAGTGCCAAAATTATACCATATGCACAATGATTTGACGTGAATGTGCAGGGCCGAGCCGCCGGAAAGTACCAAATTATTGTATATGCACAATAATTTGACGTGAATGTCTTGAGTTAGGTCATGAAAAAGTACTAAAATTAACTAAATTAACTTAGATTCTCGTTGATGTAACGAAAGTGTGCCAGAATCGGCAACATGCCTACTACTGATCTCGTTTGATAACAAAGGGAAGAGAGATAAATCTGGTAATTACACACTGTGTAGATCTTTTTCGAGGCGTGGGTATTCGAGGTGTGCGGTTTGCGGTGTGCGGTTTGCGGTCTGCGGTCTGCGTTCACGTCTGCGTGCTTTCATGTAATTTTCAGGTAATTTCAGATGGTTTCAGGTGGTTTCATTGGTGGTTTCAGATGGTTTCAGATGGTTTCAGATGGTTTCAGATGGTTTCAGGTGGTTTCAGGTGGTTTCAGGTGGTTTCAGGTGATTCCAACTTTTAGTAACTACCGTAGGATTTTACGCCGTTAACTAGCGGCGTTAAATCGTACAATATACAGACAAAGTTAGTGTTCACAATTTACGGACTCAAGTAATCGCATAATTCGCCGTTCTCTGATAGGCCTCGATGTCTTAATCAAGATCGACCCGGAAAACCGTTAGAGCTTTCTTTCGTTACATGTTCTCTCGGTAACTATTAATAGGGACTTTAAACAGTCAGGATGGCAACGCTGAGGAAGACGTCGATTAAAAAACGAATTTCTACTTTTAATTAGAATTCCAAAAATGGCTGCATGTGATTACCGTCTCATACGTCGCCACACCGGTTTCAGTTCGCAGACGACGCAAATTTTGATGATTTCACGTTGTTGTTTTGCAAAGGACGGCTAAGAAATGAACAAAGTTTAAAACGCACGTGCCGAGCTATTGTTCTGCCAATTACATCTGTTGTTTTTCCACGTCCTCGTTGCCGTCGCCGTAGTAGTTTGCTTAAGGTCCCAATTATCAGATCGTGGAGCCGTTTTAATTTAAGAGTATACCGTTACTCGAAAGGAGCAAATAATCGCCTGAGCTGAAAAGACACCCGATGGTACAGATTGAACGAAAATATTTCAATAAATTGTTTTAACAAGACCGAAAACGTATTGTTCTACTAACCTTATTTTTCCAGTTTGTGCGCTACTGCGATGGTTAACAATATCGGAATAAAAAATTGAGAACTCGAACTCTGACACTGATTTAATAAATAGCAAAAAATTTGTGACGTAATAAATAACCAATAATTTCTGTTCCTTAAAAGGTTATATCAGTTAGTTGATGTTTTTATAACCAGTTTGAGGCATAACAAAAGTTTTGTTACGTTAACTAAAATTGAATCGAATAAATATTGTTCTCTCATAGTTTGAGTGGTTGAATCGTACACATAAACTTACGGACTTTCTTTCCTACAAGAAGCATTGTCATTTGCCGTCAGACTTCTGTGCTACGATAATTTTGCCATGTTAACTTTAGTTGGCATGGAAAGAATTTTATGAAGAATTTTCTCCTTCTCAATTCTATTTTGAAATTTGTTACCGTTCAGTCGTTAAGCAACTTGAAACACGTAGACATTTGAGATAAATGACGCATGTTGTAACCAAGAAGCAGGTCAAACACTAGCGAAAACACGGAGTTCGGTTTTCACGGTCACTTAGCTACTCACCAAGAAAGAACGTTCTGCATCAATGTCACGGTAGCGCGTACCTACTTGAGTGACTTATCACAAAAGAAGGGTAAGTATAGAATCCGACTCTCGCAAGTGTTTGAAATTCTGACATTTAGATAAAACACTGGTTATACAATTCCTCATTACGAACTGTCGCTTGATTAATATTATTACAAGGTGCTATCAGTACCAAGAAAATGATGCGTCAAAGTTTCCCTAGTCTCTTATACAATCGGTTTTGCTAGTTATGAAAAAACAGACTATCTATCGAAACTATCTAAACCATCCAAGCTTTTCCATTTTGTGGGCTTGACTTGTTTATGAAAAGAACCTTTTAAGCGCATCGGACTATGTTTTGGCGGTCACAAAGGACATTTCAATGCTTCTGTTTGTATTGTTATCATCTTTCGCGAAACCTGAGTTTATTTTAAGGTGCCATTAAGCTAAAAGAGACTAACTGTCGTATCAATCCATCGATACGAAACCAAAACATTCTCAAGTTGGTAGCTTAACTGCATAGCTTACGGTTTTGTTTTGGTACTCCGTGAAAAATAGCTGCAAATTATCAACCGCACTTTCATGGGAGAAGTGTCGGCAAAAATGAGCTTTTAGCTAATGAAGGAACGTGCATTTACTTTCAACTTCAAGAGCATGGGGGGCTTCTTGACTGTGACAAAATCTTCCCCTCGGTTGTTTAAATGTGGATGTGTTGAAACTCTTTTTCAGAATGGACCACTCTCTCCCAGAGGATCAGACTACACGCTTTGCTATTACAACTAGCATCCCACCATACTTAATCGAAGGTTACCATGGACAGGATAAACTAATTTTGAAATCCATTTTAGTTTCGACCGATGCCGACGGCCACTCTTAAAAGCCAACGCAACTTAGCCTGATAATGTAGATGATAAATTGAAGTGCCCGTGATGAAAGGCCGCGTTTTATCTGTTTCGGTATAATACGTTAATCTTCTTTGAAATCAGACTGCCCACGCAGGAAGAACTTAACGAAACTTCCTACCAAGAGACATTTCTCCGTTTTGTCAGACACAAAAAATAAATATGTATGAGAAGAATGTTGACTAAAAAGGATTCTGTAATGATTTGAAAAAATTCTTAACGGAAAGAGTTGTCTACCCCTTCTTCTGTTAATACTTGATTCCAAACGAAATAACTTTCTAAGTAATTGATCCGCCTATATACATCTTCTGTAAAAGTATTGTTAGGAATTATTCCCTCTGAGAGCTCCCGTCGTTATATTAAAAAATAATATCCAATGAAACAAAAACAGAAATGAGGGAGTTGTGAACAAACAAACAAACTTCCTATGGAAACGCCAGTGAGCTTCATTTAGCCTCTGACGCACTTTGAAATGGAACATAGCGACCCCAGACTAATAAAGGATGCGTTATTAACCAAATGTAAGGTCAAGATGGCTGGATATTGGCCGACTTCTTTTTGCTCCTTTTAACGGACCGAGACGAAGTCGAAGTCCATATTTATGCGAAGAAAGAACGAGGCTAACATCTCACCATCTTGACCGAACAAACTTGGTTAATAAAGGATTTATTATATTGCAAAAAGATTTGGCTTTAATAAGAATCAAGAGTGACTTGTTCACTTCGAGAGCCTAGAAAGAAAGCCAACTGTGTTTGTAGCACAACAAACTCGCAAGAGTCGTTTCTGTTTTCTTTGTTTTGACTATCTTCTGCCACTTTTTGCATTTCCATCGCCGAAATTGTCCAAGAATTACGAATGTCGTTCTAATTCAATTTTTTTCATGCACGGGATCGATGCGGGCAAGATGGGCCTATCTAGCCCGCTCGGGTAGCCAATCAGAACACAGGATTTCCTTCATCTTGCCCACAGGCGCAGCGAGCTATGTAATAAATTATCTTAACGTCTAGCACTCGGGAAAAATATCTATCTCTACAAATTGTTTCCTGAGTTTCTGGGAATTGAAGAGGTGAAAGCTGGGGATTTCCCCCATGAATGCTGATTGGTCGAAAAATACCGGATGGCGATAAGGCATCCTTCTTCCACAGCAAGAGAAATCCCCACCTCGTCGCAAACAGAAAGGTAGCTATACTTCACTGTAGACTTCACTGTCGATAATTGCCTCTTTCATTTGATTCAAAGACTAGCAAAAACTAACGATAAAAACCGACGTTTCGGTGTCATCATGACGCCATTGTCAAGGAGAAATAAAAATGAAGTTTGTGGCAAGGTGTAACACTAAATTAGCATAAATATGTTACGAGCTAATTAAACAAATACTTTTGCGCGAATTGAATCGCTTTGCACGTTCAGAGTGGGTTTTAAGTCTCTGATGAAAAGCATTTCGTTCACCAAACAATCGAACTTGTTACTACACTTTTTTAGAATGCTAAAACGTTTCAGTAGGTCCTTCGGGACTTCGCTGTGCCGTTCGTGGTAGTGTTTATATATTGAAGATGCCTTTCGTTTATGTCCATCCACGCGTGTGTGTAAGTGTCCGCGTGTATAGCCCACATAACCCGCATCACACAGGTCACATTGAAACTGATAAACGACGCGTTGTTGGTTGACAATCTGTGGCTTGATTTCTCGTACTTTAAGATCTTGGCCAACTTTGCGGCTAACAAATACTGGCTGGACAGTTGTCTGCACCTTCATGCTAAGATTTTTGAGCTCTTTCTTAACATAATATGCTGATTCCTGATCTTTGAAAGGTATGACCACACGAACAATGGATATTGGTTCTTTGGGCGTCTGTGTGGGCTGCGTACCAACAATTCTTGATTGTAAGAAGGTGTTAATGGTAGAATTTACCAGGCGTTCCGGGTATTTAAGCCGTGCGAAAACTTTCTTTAGGCGATCACACTCATCAGAGAAATGGGCCCAGGAGGAAGATAATCGGTGTGCGCGATCCAGCATAGTTTTCAGCAAGCTCCGTTTGTAGCGATTGTCTACATGGCTTTGGTAGTGTAATAGTAGGCCCGTGTTTGTTGGTTTCACATATACCTTGGTCTCAATCCGAGGTGCATGGTTGAGTAGTTCGGTGCCAAGGAAAGGAAGCTTGCTGTTCTTCTCCACCTCCATGGTGAATTTGACCGAAGTGTGGGCGCTGTTGAGGGTATGCAAGAAGGTAGTTGCTGTTGCTAGATCAGGCATTACAGTGAATGTATCATCAACATATCGACGATAATAGGATGGGAGTTTTCTTTGTCGCTCAAGGGTATCTTCGATGGATGACATGAAGAAGTTTGCTAATAAGGGCCCGAGAAGGGACCCCATAGCAACGCCATCTGTCTGCTCGTATAGAGCTCCATTAAATTGAAATAGTTGGCCTTTGGTGGCTACGTTTAGGAGGTCAATAAGATCTGTTCTGGTAAGGGCAAGATTGTGGGTAGTATTGAACCAATTGTTCGAAAAGGCTCTGTTAACCAAGGTCTCTATTGTTTTGTCCAAAGGCACGTTTGTGAATAACGAGGAGACATCATACGAAACCAAGATTTCACCCTTGTTGATCTTCAGCTCGTGAATCTCTTTTGTGAAATCAAAATTATCAGTAACTGTATACTGATTAAGGGACAAGGGCTTCAATTTCTCGTCGAGCCATTTAGCAAGGGGAAAGTTGTACGTGTCGGTGGCTGATAATATAGGCCTCATAGCCAATGGTTCTTTGTGGGTTTTTGGCAACCCATATAAATGTGCCAATCTGGAACCTGTAGGGCTCACGGAATCTGCAATGATCTTCGGTAGAATTCTACGAACAATGGAATCTAGGATCTTCTCTTTTTGTAGTAGGGGGTGGTAATATTTGGATGGTCTGCCCCTGGTCTTGGGTTTCTCCAGGGGAACGGCACGGAACTTGCTTGTATCATTGACTGAGGCTTCAGAAAGTAATCGCAAGTATTCGGTTTTGTCTAGAACCACAACACCAGACCCATTGTCGGGTTTCGTGATAACTATGTCGTCGCGTCCTTTTAACTCCTCTATAGCTCTCAACAATGTCTTTGGAGCTTTCGGACTATTGCGTTCGATGTAATTGAGTGCAACGAAACGTAACGTTGCTGCAGATAATTCCTTTAAATTATCATCATTGAGGTGGGGTTCAAGGCTCCAATAGGCCTTTTCAAAGCTTGCTTTAACGTCCATGGGAGACACACGTTGAGGAATGGTAAATTTTAATCCTCGGCAAAGGACCAGTTTCTGAAAAAAGGAGAGGTTGTCGGATGACAGGTTCAAAATATGTTCGTCAACATCCATTTGGATGTTGAGCAGCCGTGAGATCTTCTTCGTGTGAGTATTAATAACTTCCTAATGATATTTCTTTTTAAGGCTAACCATAGTGCGTAGAACACAGGTGTAGCGAAGCAAACTACAGCTCCGGCGAATGAAGTAAATGGAAAGATCAAACAGAGTGCTTATCTAAAACGCGAGATGAATTCCATCTACGATAAGAATTCATTTGATTCAGTTTAAAAAAAGTGATCAGACAAACGTTACGCGCATAGTCTAATTAGATCACCAGAATATTAATTTCCTGTTGTCTTAACAATGTATTTTTTTCAAATCTATGCTTGCGCGATATGGGCCTTACCAAAAGAATAAAGGCTGAAAGAAGCCAAAAGAAGCCTACTAGACGAGCTACATGGCTATATTGCCATAACCTAGCAATCCACTTTACATTCAGTTGGTCCAGCATATTCACTTTGTCTTAATATTTATCGACAATTTATAAGACTCTCTAACACCTGACCCTTGTTATTGTGCCAGTTTCCTGGACTTTAATATCCTATACCTCTCTTTTGGACGTTCGCACGATGTTCCTTTTTGTAAACAGAGAGCACTTTTCGATTATAGTCAGGCAAATCTAAAGCTGTCATAGGGGCCACTCAGAACACAACTACACGAGGAGCCAATGGGAGCTCACGGTGAATGAGATCAACTAGTCTAATGCAAGGTCCCGTCACGAAACCTCATTCCTCGGGAACAAAGTTGCTTCTTACCGCGTGCGTAGATCCCGAAAATAGTAGTTTCCGCATAAAACTTGTCAATTGTTATTAGGAAACGGCGGAAGTCACTTTTAATTATCGTAACAAGATTCGCGATTGTGAGCAGAAACTTACACGTTGAGAGCATAATATCAAACAGTGCACCAAGGAGGCAGAGTTGATCATGATGCCCCTTGCAACTTTAAAATCCTCCCTTATTTTTTTCTTTTTTAAAAGTACAGCGTTGGCTATGATTGCTTCAGTTCGGTCCAACTGTCAGACTGCTTTATCCGAATTTTAAACTCATTTTATCATAAAATACACGGAGCGATGGGTTTGCAAAAGAAAATTTCACGGCCGAGAGGTTTTTAGACAAAAGGATGACATGTATTCTCATCGGCGAGTGATGCTGGTTGAAAATTTGTGTTTCCCGTTTGTGTTTTAGTTTTTAAGACAGTTTTGATCGCATGAATCGAAACGTCCCAGTCGTCAAAGTCTTAATTTGATATCATCCTAAGTTTTCAATTGCACAGTGCTTACCATGGAAGTTGCTGAGATTCAAAAAGAATGTCAAGGGCAAAGCCTAGGGGAAAAGACCAATTTTTCACATGCGGCTAGTGTTATGAAATATTCCACTTTCGAGGGACACAACAATACAAGTTGATTAGTTGCGTAAATGTTGTTTAGACCAATTTCAGGACTATGTCCGAAGTTTAACATTTTCATTCAAAATTAAAATTTATAGCCATTTGACGAATGCAGTGTTTGAACACTAGTTCGAAGACAAAATAGCTGACTAGCAATTAACGTCGTTACCGAAGAAGTGTTGAGCTAAGATTTTTTATCATCAAATCGAGTGCTCGTTCCACCTAAAATCGAGACCACTGGGAAGTTTTCTATTTTCGCTTGTTGGCTTCAAAGTGAAATAAAATTCATCATTTCTTGAGTTTTCTATTCAGTCGTTGGCCGTATTGTTTTCATTAAACTTCTTAGTACACTAATGCGTAAAATGGAGAAATAGAGTTTACAGAAAATCTAAAAAAATTATTTATCACGCCAAAATATCAAAATGTCTCCGACGCGTTGTGCAACGTCATTCTGGATTGTAAAATTATAATTAAAGTGATAACTTACTTGTGCTTTCTGGTCTGATGAAAGTGTGGTAGGCTCAGATAGGTAACTTATAGCTTTCCACCAATTGTCCGTTCAACGTTCCCTATACACGGTTGATTGTCTTTTCCCCTTATCTTCCCTTGTTTGTGACTAAAAATTAATACAAAATTTTAGCATGTTTGTCATAATTTGTTTTCCTGTCTCATTCCCCTAACCGTTTGTGCTGTAACAGCGTTTTAGGTATCCCCGTACGCGTACCCAGGCGGTGTGCGCACTCCGATTGCATTGCATTGTGGTAGTGTTATTTTCAATGTGGCGGTAAAAGCGGCAGAAATCGTCAGATTTTGTCTGAACGTTCCGTAAAAAGGTAGCCGTTTCTTTTTCCTTCCACTATAGGTAAACATAATTTGATATATTCTGACTGTGTAGAAGTATTTTTTGTACGTATTTGTTGCTTATTATCTAACTACACTTCGTAGAGTACAAATAACGCCATAGACAAGCACAAATATCACGCGGTATTTGTACTGTAGAGTACCGGTTAAACAGGTTTTCTCGCATCGCACAAACGAAGAATTGAATTGTAGTTACTCGTAAAAATACTCAGCGATACTACACCACAAAACGTCTAATAAGATATATTTATTTTTTTCTCAGTTCGTGAGCGGGCGGTATTATACGAATCCTGCAATCTGATTGGTTCCGAGAGCGGGCAGTATTCTCCCCATCCGGCCCGCTCACGGCGGGCGGTATCAGTTTCGCTTGAGTTCCTTTGCAGAACATCTCAAGCTTCGTTGCAGTTTTTCACAAATATATCTCGTTTTGCCAGTTGGGCAGAATTTTTCAGCAAAGACTTCGATCACGACCTTTTGGCGATAAATAATATTAATTCTCTCTTCTCTCTTGCTCTCAAATCACTTTGGTTTTTCGGCATAAAATTGATCTCGAAATAAATTTTGTGGTACTAAATCTGTTTACAAAAAGATTGAAACGCGATCTAAAAACGATTTGTTATTTAATAGTTCTTCAGAAAAAGTAACTAAGAAAGTTAAAACGAGAGGTAGTTGCAGTTAACGATTACGTTAATCAATGTGACTCTCGATCGTTAATATCTGAATTCTTCAACACAAGTTGTCGTTTTTGAAAAGTTGAGCAAAGTTTTGAGTTCTTCTATAAATACACTTTCGCCTATTCTTTGCAAGTCCCTTGAATTTGGACATTTCTACCATAAATTTCACCACAGTAACCGAAGGAACTCGATGAATAAAAGTCGTATTAGATCCCTTTGTTTCTAGCTGGAAAGAGTCTCACTGACTTCAGCTTTTCGCTGGAAGAAGAACCGATTTACTCACACCATTACAGAAAACAAGCAAGCAGACTGACAACTCGAAAGCACACATTTGCATTAACTTACAATTTGACTTTCCGTGACATTTTAAAACGGAACAGAGGTAGATCTTCGAAGATTAATCGTCGTTGGAAATAAGCAATACTTTTCGTAAGATCTCCGAGTGTCTTTTTTTTTTTTACGACTGAGAAGATCGTCGCATACACCATATGCAATACCCAAAATGTCCGTGAGGTAATGGGTTCTAATTTATTAAAAAAACATAAAAACGAGGACGGTCGGGCCTCGAAACAAAATGGCGTCGTTATCATCTCTGCCAGTAGTTTACGGCCCTTGCTTTCTAAGCGAAGAAGATGTGCTAGGATCCTCTTTTAACGGACGGAAACCACTTCAGTTAAAGAATTCTGAATTGAAATTCTGGTTGAAATGCCGCGGGGACTCATGCAAAGGTTTACGCACGAAAGCTTTGCTTGTGAAACAGTAAGTTTTTGTAACGCGATTCCGCGAATTTTCCTTCGCACAGCACTACGCAAACACAAAACCTTGGGCCTGTATTATATCTTAGTATTGTATGAAATATCAGTTTAGAAGAACACCGGTCTATCAAGACCATTAATCATTGCTTTTTGTCGTTTATTCAACCGTAAGTTTTTTATAATTTAAGTTAAGACTAATGCGATTCCGCGAAGCTTTCCCAATCGTTCAGTTAAACATATAAGTAAAACTTCCAACTTAGTAATGAGAATATTATGACCAACGTAAATTTATTTGTTCACATTTACTCTTCAGAGTTGACGAATACATCAGTAGAGGCCTCGAAGGTCTTATCTTAGTCTATGATCCTGATGAAAACAATGTTTACACAGAGGAAAATGCAGTCTTTCAGAAAAATATGCTTCAGTGTTGGACTGATAATTAATATGATTATTATATCTGCATCTCTAAATATTTCAAAACAGAATATCACCCTTTTTCACTGTTATGAATCTTGTCTCATATTCACAACTTTTGACCTAAGTGTACAACCATACATTAAATTCTACAGATGTTAATAAAATATGAAAACCATAATAGTTCCATAATTATTTATGTACTAATAATTTGATTTTGAAGATTGCATAAAAATGCACAAACTGACCACACCTGATTGACTGTGCCAAATAAATTACTAGGAATTACCCTATCCCAAATGTGGAAATTCTTTATTTTGTTTATGGCTCTTTCCACATG
Source organism: Stylophora pistillata (assembly GCF_964205215.1). Taxonomy (NCBI): domain Eukaryota; kingdom Metazoa; phylum Cnidaria; class Anthozoa; order Scleractinia; family Pocilloporidae; genus Stylophora; species Stylophora pistillata. The sequence goes on from NC_142526.1 coordinate 11,750,306, forward strand.
CACTCTTAAAGATGCAATTAATTGTGTGTCTACAGTGTTATTTGCACTAAACTGCACCTGGTCTCCTAAAAATGGTGGCATGTTCAATGAAACCCCGGGTTGAAGGAGATCTTGAATAAGGAATCCCTTATCTGCCATCACAGAGTCACCAACATCAAACACTTGCTCTAAGAATCGACTTCACTCAACAATTTCTCTATCCGAAATTCTTCCTGTATAAAGTGAGCTGATAAAACTTATGCTCCCACCAGGTGTAATGCCTACAAGACCTTTCAGGGTCGTGTGGTTTTTATGGGAGCTATAGAGCTGTCTGTTGAGTTAAAGACTCGAGGGCATTTGACAATTAATCTCCGTACAGTCTATGATGACTCTTGTATTTGGATATTTATTTTTAAAATCTTCTGGCATATGTTGATCAACTTGTTCTCTTGAAGGCCAAATACAGATCTTACTAGACTTGAGGTATATGAAAGAAATCCAAGAAGCTATTATTCGTGATACAGTAGACTGGTGGATTCCATACAAATGGGATAGATGGTCTTCTGGAAATCCCTGCCTAAGTCTACAGAGGGTTAGAAAGAATTCTTCTTTGGGATCAAGTGATCTTGGCTTACCAGGCTTAGCTCCACTGTAATTATTGTCTACATACGATGCATTCTTGTACTTTATGTTTTCACCATTTTTACCAGACTGTAAAAATTCTACAATAGCTCTCAAAGATTTCAGCATTTGGGAAGCCTGTATAGAATAACATTGCAGCGTTATCGTTAAAAAACTTGTTTTTGCGCATAGAGTTCAATTTTAATGCGCTATATAAGAACTTATTATTAAATTAAATTTACACTAAAAACTCTTTCATTTTTTCTTTCGCTTTTTTGGCATTTCTTGTAGCGTAGTCCAAACGAGTACAAGAACGATGGCAACACAACGGTTCTTTAATAGGTCTCATAAAAGCCCGCCATTACTAGGCGTAATACAACAACAACGACATCCGGGATACCTTTTCATTCTACTGCGCATGCCCGAAGGGCCTATGACATCACAGCATCGTTACATCTCCCTTCTTAAACAAATAAAGCAAAGCGAGGGGACAGTAGGGTAAGTAATAGTTGGAAAGTCAAGCGATCAACAAAGAGAAGAAAAACAAGTCTAACGGTGTTCACTCTCCAAAACTTTTTGGAAAGGCCTGTACTGGATTCCTAGGTGGTGAAGTCCTTGAGGTAAGCAGGTCTCTTTACCATCCTGCCACTTCTAGTAGAAACAGGGGGAGGGACACCTGGCGAGGCTGGGTGTAGATCTGGCTGTGCCACATCTGGAAACTGCAACGCTGAAGGTTCATGGGGCGCCTGGAGAGTCTCCTCAGTAGGTTTCTTGGTGGAGGGTAGAGTTTGAGCATTGGCCTTCGACTCTACTATGTCTTCGTCTGGCATCGCCTGAAAGTTCTCAGGAACTTTGTACAGATGTGAACGGTTTCGGCGGTAGACTCTCCCATCTTCCGTGTGGACCTCATAAGAACGTGGAGCTTCCTGACAACTCACTTGGGCTTTAAACCATCTTGAATGACCTGGTAACGGTCGGACCCGCACCACGTCTCCATCTCTTAGCGGCTGCAGATCTTTAGCACCTCTATTGAAAAAGAACGATTGCTTGTTTTGCCTCAGTTGTAAATTCCTGTGTACATGGGGAATGACTTTGGGCTGAATTAGGTGTCTAGCCGTGGGTAGCAAGGTACGGGTTCTGCGCGCAAAGAGACGCTGTGCTGGGGTGCTTTCCATTCCTTCTGATGGCGTATTCCGGAAGCCCAGTAGAGACAAGTGGAGGTCATGGCTTGCATCAGCAGCTTTTCTCAAGATATTCTTTGCAGTTTTGACACTGTTCTCAGCCTTCCCGTTGGATTGAGGATACCGTGGAGACGTTTTCACATGTTCAAAATAGTACTCAGCGGCAAACTTCTGAAACTCAGCACAGTCGAACTGTGGGCCGTTGTCTGTGGTGAGCCGGTCGGCAAGACCATATCTGGCCAGATGGGGTTTCAGCTTGTCGATGACCGATCTGGCTGTCGTAGACGTTAGTATATCCAACTCGAAGAAATTAGAGTAGCGGTCGGTGGTAATCAAGTACTGGGTACCCTTGAACTCGAATAGGTCTGCTGAGATGCTCTGCCATGGTCGTGCAGGTATTTCGTGACATTTCAGAGGTTCTTTCTGCTGCTGTGGTTTGTAGCTGTTGCAAATGCTGCACTTTGAGATGAATTCCGTGATTTGCTTGTAGATGCCTGGCCAGTAGAAGGCTTCTTTGGCTCTCCTGAGGCACCTCTGAATGCCCAGGTGACTAGCATGTACTTTAGCCACTATGGATTGTCTGAGACTAGATGGCACTATAATGCGGTCACCCTTGAAAACAATACCATCTTGGATTGACAACTCATCTCTGAAGGGAAAGTAGACCTGCAACTGGGAGGGTACTTCAGTCCTTCTCTCTGGCCAGCCTTGTGTGATAAAAGGAGTCAGTGTCTGGAGCTCTGTATCAACTTCAGTGGCACTTTTCATTTCCTGCAACGTTAGTCTCCGAATGGGTACAGACTCCGCCATGTCTACATACTCCGTCTCAACTTCCGTTTGTGATCTTGTGGCGGCAATGCTCCATACTTCCTGTGTGTCCTCTATGTCCTGTGTACCTAGGGGGAGGTAAGTTCGGCTAAGTGGGTCAGCTATGTGCATCTCTGTACCCTTTCTGTAAGAAAAGTCTAAGTAAAAATTTCTGTAGACGCAATAGCATCCTCTGCAATCGCTTTGGTGCACTCAATAGACTTTTTTTCATGATAGATTCCAAAGGTTTGTGATCAGTGTCAATGAAAACTATTCTGCCATAGACATAGCCCTCAAATCGCTCAACTCCAAGGACAATTGCTAGTAGTTCTTTTTCTATCTGAGCGTAGTTAATCTCCGTAGGCGTCAGTGCCCTGGAGGCATACGCTCCAGGGTGTTCATCTTGCATCAAGCACACCCCAAGCCCACTCATAGAGGTGTCGCACTGGAGTACGGTCTTCTTTCGGGGGTCAAAGAACTTGAGTACTGGTGCCTGGGTTAAGGCCTGCTTCACTTGATCTAGACACTGGCCATGAACTTCTTTATCCCAGATAAATTTATTGTCCTTCTTGACAAGCTCTCTCAGTGGTTTGGCCAAATCTGCTAGGCTGGGAGCAAACTTCTGCACATAATTTATCATGTCTAGTACTCTCTGGACACCTTCCTTGTCAGTAGGAGGCAGCATTTCATTGATAGCTTTCAGCCTGTTTGGATCTGCCTGGAAGCCCTCCAATGATATGATGTGGCCCATGTAGCTGACCCGCTTCTGTCTGAACTGTATCTTCTCTGGGTTGAGCTTAATGTCGTTTTGCCGACAGCGGATGAACACCTCTCGCAGGTTGTGGTCGTGATCTTTGAGTGCTTCCTCGTCGGTGTCCCCTGCTCCAAACACCAGGATGTCGTCTACTATAGTCTTCTGCCCTTGTAGGCCTTCATTTGCAATATCAATCCTCCTCTGAAACTCCTCTGGAGCTGGGGATACTCCAAACGGCAAGCGAAGCCATCGATAGCGTCCCCAGGGTGTTCCAAAGGTAGTAGCAAAACTGCTTGACTCATCCAGCTGTATGTGCCAGAAACAATTTTTCGCATCTAGGACCGTGAACACACGGGCCTTCGATAACAGGGGCAGCACATCATCTATTGTAGGTAAGAGGTAATGATTTCTGTGTAAGGCTTCATTCAACGGTTTTGGGTCAATACATAGTCTAACTTTGCCATTTTTCTTTGTTGTGACCATAAGTGCTGAAATCCAGCTCGTGAGTGTATCGACCTTCTGAATCACTCCAATATTTGACAATCTGTCTAGTTCATGCTTTAGAGGCTCTCTGAGGGAAATGGGGACTTTCCGTGTAGGTAGCTGGACTGGCTGGACGTTTCTGTCTATCTCCAGGTGGAGTAGCTCTTCTACTTTGCCTTCCCCAGTGAATACGTCGGTGTACTGTGAAATGTAGTCTTCCACCTTGGGATCTTTCTCCTCTACCCCACTTAGCTCCACAGAACAAATATTCTGGCTGTTGACCGTTAGCAGCTGAAGGTGTTGGCTGGCCCTCAAGCCCAAAATGAATTTACACTTCCCACGAACGAGATGAAACTCGATGTTGTATTTCTTGTTGTTCTTGGGGATGACGACTTTGAATCGTTTCTTGCCCAAGGGTTTGACCTCGGACTGGTTGTACATTACCAGGGTCACAGGGGTTTTTTCCAAGTCACTCAAGCCGTCTTGGCCACAGAGCTTTAACACGGTCTCATCCGTCATGATGGTTGATCCACTGTCTAACTGAAACTTTTCCTGGATTCCATTGATCAGCAGAGGGGCAAACACTTTGTTGGGGGAGCGATTAGAGGCTAGTGCATTAACCTGCTCTTTCACTTCTATCTCAGCCACATTTTAGTACTCCTCGTCTTCGGATGTGTAGTCCACAGACAGCACTTTCTTCCTAGATTCTTGGCAACATACCGCAAAATGATTTAGTTTGCCACAATTATTGCAAGATGTTCCCCATGCAGGGCAGTTCTTCTTAGTGAAAGGATGATATCTGGAACAAAACTTGCATTTGCGTTCGTGTGGCTCGTTTTGGCTCTTCTCTGGAACCTTTGCGTTCCTTTTGTCAACTGTTTTTTTTTTATTATCCCTCACTAAACGGACATCCTCTTGATTCATCTCTTTCAGCTGCCTTGATGGTGTCTGTGAAGATCTGCAGATGTCTATGCATTGTCCTAATGTGAGCTTGCTTGTCTGCAGGAGCTTCTTACGAGCGGAGTTGTCATTAATGCCCACCACCATTCTATCACGAATAAGCGAGTCTGTCAGTGACCCATAGTTGCAGGTCTTCACTAATTTTCGTAATGCGGTGACATACGCATCAACTGATTCGTTTGTCTCTTGGTCCCGGCGGTTGAATATATATCTTTCATAGGTCTCATTGCACTCCTCAATGCAGTAGTCTTTCATTTTTTCTAGGATCACTTCTGGGTCTTTTCTTTGGTCCTCGTTCTCGAATTCCATGGCATCAATTACGTCTAATGCATCAGAACTGATACATGTAAGTAGCGTGGCTGCCGTCGCTCCTTATTTCTGGCCGGGTTTTCGGGGTCTTTCAGTTGAGCGGCGATTTCGTAATTTGACCACTCTCGACAGGATCTTTGCCACTTGACGGGAAGGTTTCCACCGCTGAAATCCATCCTGTAGCGTAGTCCAAACGAGTACAACAACGATGGCAACACAACGGTTCTTTAATAGGTCTCATAAAAGCCCGCCATTACCAGGCGTAATACAATAACAACGACGTCCGGGATACCCGTTCATTCTACTGCGCATGCCCGAAGAGCCCATGACATCACAGCATCGTTACATGCACTTAAACAATAACTTTTATAACTGGGACAAAATGTGCCTAACTGTGTGTTTGGCACAAGTTTCCGCAGGTTCTGTTACTTGGTTTTGTTTTATCGTGAATTGGTTTTTGTTTGTCGCCATTCTTTTTGTTACCCCACGAGCCGAGGTTTTTTCCAGAACAGGAAAAATACTCATATAATAGCAAGTTATCTTGCCATGTGTTTGTTTTTGTCATTAGTTGTGTTCTTTTTGTCAAGAGTTTTATGTCGCCGTATTTCACGTTCAACAAAGTGCATTAATTTCCCCGCCATTAAGTTCTTTTATTTTTAGTGCTGAAATGTGATCGACTATTTTATACAGCTACTACCTACAGTAAACACTCGCTCGCTTATATCTTTTTTCTTTTATGTAGTGGGCCTATGGAGTGGTCTGAACAGCACGACGTAGCACTAATGAAAGAAGTCAGAGTGCAGAATCCGTTTAAAGCAAAGAAGAAAACGAGCAACCGAGCGCAAATATGGCTGTCGATCGCAGAGGCGCTAAGCGGATTGCAAGCTAGATACGTTATTCAAGGATTCAATGACAAAAAGATCAGTGCAAGATCGTTACGTTTTGTTGGCAGAGAAGTATCGAATGAGAATGAAGAAGGAAGCAAAAGCAAGTGGAATAAGCCCATCTTTGTCAGAACTTGATCAACTAATAGAAGAGTGTCTCGAAGTAGAAAAATTCGAGGAGGACCTCCGACAGATTTTTGCTTTCATTATACTGGGGCTAGCTAGGAAGATGGATTGTTGCATCAGACAAAATCAAAAGGGTTGATAGTAAAAAAACTACGTTGTCTTAAGCCATAAGAAAGAAACTTACCAATACAGCATTTTTAATTTGAAAATCTACTCAGTTTACTCGTGTTGGTATTTTTACGGGACTCATGACTTTAGGATCAGTTAGAGACCTTTTTGGTACTCTTTGCACCTCTTGATGGGAAAGAGTTATTTGTTGCATATAGATCATGATAGATGTCTGTCAATTGCACTCATTTGTTCTTGCTGCTTTTTCAACGTGTTAGTTATCTCACAGCTACATTATTTACTATATTATAGCTTGTCTACATGGCCTCTAGAAACAACCCAGTAGAAAGCTTAGCATGTGATATCAAAATTTCTTCTTGAGACCACTCATAACTCAATTTTTGTTTTTGGGTTTAGGCAAAAGGAGTGGGTTTGTACTTCTTTTAGCATAATTTGTGTGATATAAGCCTATAATTTTTTTGCTTGGGTAAATTTCAAGTTCCTCTATTTATTTATTTTTATGGTGATAAATCTTTCTACCTCCTTTCCCCCTCCCAACTATTTTAAACATAAAATGAGCATTCTTTAACTCAATAATAGCCTTTGGGAAAGTTTACCACTTATTTTACCTTTTATAATACTTAGGGGGAGTAAAAAAATTGAATAGTTAATATTGTTAAATAATATAATTGACTCATTGACCTCTGTAGGTGAAAGTGCCTCTTCAAAATCAGAGAAGGACAGGGAAAGTGCTTTGGAAATGAGAAGAATTGCCATGGAAACATTTGGAGAAAGCAAGAAAATGAAAAGAGAAGAAGACGAGGGGGAAAATAGCAAACTTTTAAAGAAGAAAAAAAGCAGAAATTCAGGCAATGACACCATAGAGTATTTTCGAGAAAAATATACTCAGGAAATGAGCCTCCGAGAGAAATAGTTGCTGATGAAGGAAAAACAGCAAGAATTAGAGAAGCAAAGATATGAAAGTATGATGCAGTTGACTCAGCAACAACAGCAGCAACAGCTTCAACAACAGCAACAGCAGCAGCAACAACAACAAAATTTTAAAGTAATGATGCAGCAGCAAAGTCAGCTTATGATGGGTATGCTTCAGCAAGAGAACAAATGAAAAGAGTCATAAATTACCACCTTTCAGTTTACTCTTACTGATTAATTTCTTGGAAGAAATTTGCTTTTTCACTCACTACTTGGCTCGAGGTAAACTTGGCAATATTGTGTTAAACTTGTCAATGAGCTTGGGAGGCAGTAAAGCAGTTTTCGAAGTCTCTAATCTAATTTTAATAACTGCTTCCTTCCTAAAGTTATACATGTTTCAGGTTTATTTTCATTGCTATTTTACATCAAAAGTTGAACAATCAAAAGGCAATGAACAGTATAACTTTACAGTCTTGCAGATAGAATTTAAGCAATTATTGGATGCTAATGTACAGAGTATAATTATATTAATTAGAGTTGTACGAATGAACTTTTCAAGACAACAATAAATTCTTCATGTCATGTACTGCTGCTTTAACTATCTGGTCTTATCTTAAGTAATTATGCAGGGAGGGAGGTTCAGTTTCAAAAAAGGTTCGATGTCAGGTTTCTGTATAAACATGTGATTGCATTTTGAATGAAGTACATTTTGCCAACTGAACTCAAACCAATTTTTAGATTACTTTTAAAATCTAAGGCCTTAAACGACTTGACAACATCACCAAAGGTCCACTCTACTCATTCCCTTACGGAATTGCTGGAGTGATAGCATTCTGTCTGAATGGAACCTGTAGGTGCACTCGTATTGGGTAAGCTGGGTCCCCATAAAGGCAGACAGGGTCTCCATTTGTGTTAAATGCATACTGATCCAAACTGTCGAGTCGCTTAGAGTCTGCAAGTATCCCTGCATCGTGCCTTCTACCTTCTAGGCAAAAAAAAAGAAACTTGTATTTCAAATGAGATGTAGTTTCGCAAAGGTACCATTTCATACGGGCTGGAAGTGTTTGGCATCACGAATACTATAGACCAAAAATTACGTAATACATTTCTTTTACTAACCAATTGGGCCAAAAAGGCTGGCTATCAAACCATTTGGTAAAGTTATGGACTGAAACCTCAAGAAGTGAACCCTTTTGTGGCCGTTGAACATTATTCTTTGTTGTTGCGAGGGTCTGCATATCGGTCTAATCGTTCCGTCTATAAACCCGAAACAGTTTTGTAGCGCAGCCCCTTTATTCGATATAGCATCCGTGTAGGTGTTGAAGTCACGTGGATTCAGTAGATCATGATTCTACTGACACATTTTGTGACCATGTATATCGTAAATACAATTCATCACCGTATTTGATATCATGGTAAGTTCAGGAACCTGTCGGCCGAATCGTGCGAGCATGTCGCTATATCGGCAAGGAAACGACATTCGCCTGAGCAAAATACATAGCCCCTCTAACTTGTCGGCAGTGGTTCTCTGATTACAGTGGAAGGTGTCCGGTAGTCGATGCGCATCAGCCAGCAGTGGAAAGTCCTTTTTTTCAACTCTAAACTCGGACTTGCACTCAGGCTCCTCGATACTCTCGATACTAAACCTCGCGTATTTTTCGTACAAAAACTCAGGGTTTTTTGACGAATTCTCTTTCAGTAATAGCAACAGTTCCTCGTCTGACACCAGTCCTTGGTCATGAGCGATTAAAAGTGATTTTCTCACATCCCTTAAATACGGCATGTTGGAAATTACGGCCACATTTCCTTTGTAAACAATGACCAAAAACGTGACAGCTGTGATCAGCTGTCACGTTCGTGATGACGCAGATGTCCAGCTTAAGTAAAAAATTTCGCGCCTAAAACGCCGTTGTCGATCCAGTCTCCCCCGGAATTCTGACATCCGTGACATCAAAAACGTCTGATGCTTAAGCTCTCTATTGTTTCGCATCTACGTAAACATGACAACTTTAAATAATACTGTTACCTTTTTTCTCATTTTTATTCATTTATGCGATCCAAGGAAAATCTATTACTTCACTTATGAATTCCGCATTAAATTGCACTTGAAAACCGCGTACAATTTAATGCGGAATTCCCTCGTCAAGTAATGAATTTTCCATAGAATCACATCATTGAGTTATATCTCTCATTCTGATTGGTTGACGAAGCGAGGTATTTGGCGTGGAATTGCGAGTTAAAAACGAGGCTACGTGATATTGCTTCGCATCTACGTATACATAATAGCTATAAGTAATGCTGTTTTTCTCTTTTTGTTAATGTGATTCAGTTTCCGATTCAAGGAAAATCCGACATCGTTATCTCGTTCATCGCCTCGCGGAATTCCCAAGTCGAGTAATGAATCTTCCTATAGAATTAGACAACACGAAGCAGAGTACGCTACAGCAGCGTGTGGTCGTGACGTGTATATTGTCCAATAACACAGGCATGGTGCGTACACTATCCTCTTAGTGCCCCTATCAGATCGGTGATAATCACTCACGTTCGAGAATTTCTTTAAAGTTTTGATTACTTCATGAATTGTACTCAACTCATTCCTATTACCACACTACGAATGCACGAGCAAGCGAATGCAATTTTTGTGGCTTCCACCTAAATCTGCGAAGCAAGCAAGCTGCGAAATGAGACCTTGAATTATTCATGATCAGTAGAATGATGGAACGAGGAAACGGAGGGACGATGGATCGACGGAATTGTGAAATATCTTAATACGCGGAATGACGGAACATCCTGGGATGTGGAACACCTATTTGTATGACCGAAACGAACGTCTCAAAAAAATGGAATTGAGATCAAGTAGAAATTTTATTTATAATTAGCAGGCGAATTAAAAGAGGCATAGATAATCATTTTTGGAGCCCAGAGGATTAGGTAGCCATGAGTGTTTTGAGTTAGCCCCTTTAAATTCTATTGATATCATTGCTATTATTATTGTTAATACCATTATTTGTTACAATTTAGTTATTGGTTGAATGTCGATTAGGTAATGTATTCTAATTATGTGGGATGTAGCATGTTCTCTGTTTTCCTTGTGAGACAAATATTTTTCTTGATTATATTTATTTATTTATTTCTCCAAACCTTAGCGGACGATAATACAGAATTAGATACAAGATGAAAAAGTAAGTAGAAAAAGATTAAGTTTTCAAGGAAACAAAACTTACAATACAAAATAACACCAATTATATTAAGTCACATTGTATATAGATAGGAGAGAAGAGGCGTTCGTCTAGATTAACTAAATTGTGCCCCTTAAGTTAAGTAGTTCTAACAAAAGCCTTGTAATTTTTTAGTAAAAAAGTAAAGGAAAATTTTTATAATATAGCTCAGTAAATTGTCAAGAGATGATGTTCTATTTGTATTGAGCAAAGCTTTCTACACATCTTTTTATAAGGTTTGTCTCTTATTAATTGCGGAATACTATTCCCAAAGAATCTTCCAATCAACTCTACCTCCTAGCATTACTATAAAAACTCCGGTCTGGACTCTTTTCACTGGTATAAAAACTGTGCTTTAACAGTAGCCACATGCAGCCTTTAACTGTCTATTTTTATTTACTGTATACTAGACAAAATTACTCCTTACGTGCTTCCTCAAAGACTTCACTGGTTTCCCTAAAGTTTACATGTTTTACATGAACCAGTCAAAAATATAACATCGTAACGAGGCAAATAATGTAGCGTTCAAATTGCTTTTGATTTTAAAATGTCCATTATCTTTCTCGACGATATTTTGGTTTGACAAAAAAAAAAAATGGCTGTTAGCCAATTGTTCAAAGTTGGGACTTTCCTGTGTTTCCATAGCAACTTTTGCATTGTACTCGGTTACCTTTTTATCTATTCGCCATTAACCAATCAGAGACGCAGTATCATGTTGAAAATGCAAAAGAGTGTACATGATTAAGCCCGCGAAAGAGCAATATGAGCTATCCAAGCGAGTTTCACAGTTCTCATCTCCGCTGTATGATAATTTTTTAGCTCTTTCCCTCTCATTTTGTTTGATATTGAAAATATAATATATGGTTGTTAGTTAAGGAAGGGAGAAGTCCCAAACTAAACTGTTAAACCCCCAATTCCCCAAATGTGTTTTCCGATTGAAAGAGAAATTGTCCCGTGCTATGGGTAAATACTCACCAACTCTCTAGGAAAACAGCAACTTCAAATGAATAAGAGTACCGCAAGGGAGATATATATGGTTGTTTTCAGAGAGGTTGTCGGAAAAAAAGGATAAAGTGCAAGCGACAAATTGGACAGGTAATCTAGGTATCAGGTAATTAATTATAATTAATTTCAATGAGTGAAAAAAATTAATTTGAATAAATAAACAGGAGATAAATGCAAACACACACGTGAATACGAGAGGAACAAAAATAGAAAATTAGGTTGTAAACTTTTTTTCTTCAGGTCACTGCATCATCATTTTTATTCATTTTTCATCAAGTTTATAATTAAAGTTCAGTCTAGCGAATATAGTAAAGAAAAAAACACGCTATGCCTCTTCCTTACAGTGATGTTTTCTAAGATTTCCCTAAAATCCTGACGTCAAGAAAACTACCCTCAATACCTTTTGGGTTGTCGCTAGCCGATTTTCAGATTACCTTTCTGTAAACTTCTGTATATTTTTTAAATCATCGCTCCGAATACTAGCCAACTAACTAACTAAACCCTCTTTAGTTGTCAGAGGCTCGATCGGTTTTGCTTGTTTGAATCCAAGGATCATTTATGGCTTTTAGTACAACGAGCCTATATTGTCTATACTAATGTTATCTTCTTCTAGACTGTGGGTTCCTAGCTAATATCCTCACCCTTGCATCTCTAACACCTTGTAGAAAAGCCAGAGAGCTGTTGTGAGTGAAGTCTAATGATTCCACGACACAAGTGGTTGTTTTCAGCCTTCTTTCCGCTTCAAGATCCCCCTCCTGTAGAGAAAATTCAGTACCACTAATTAACCTCCCTCAAATTCCCTTGGTATCTGAAAAGTATTCTACATAAGGCCCTGCCTCTAATCACAAATGGCAACTCCAAATGATAGTCTGCCCTCCCATAGTAAATTCTGAATTACACTCTGTAATCGTTTTATTTATTCGTCATGGACCAATCAGAAACGCGATATTTCGTTAAAAATCTAATAAAGTAAAAATAAAATACAGCCTGTGAAAGAGTCATATAGGCTATCCAAGTGAGTTTCACAGTTTCTCTCACCACTGTATGATGATAATCATCATCATCATCGTCATCATCATCATCATCATCTCTGCCTCTCTCGTTTTATTTCATATTAAATATATAATATATGGTTGGTGGACCTTATAAGGAAAAAGGGAGTCCCAAACTAAATTAGCATACCCCCAAATCCTCAAATACGTTGTCCGATTAAAAGAGAGCCTGTCACGTGCTATGCTAAGACTCACTCACTCTCTCGAAAAAATACAACTAGAACTTTTAAAAATTACTTTATAAAAATGTACGCTTTGTAACGATGATGTAAACAACATATCAAAATTAATTAAAGTACGCTAAGAAGATATAAACGGCTGTTTGCAGAAAGTTTGTTAGAGAAAAGAGCAAAATACACGCGACAATCTCAAAAGGTAACCTAGGTATTCAGTAATCAATGAATTTTACAAATAAATACAAAATTAATATGAATAGAAGGCCTAATGAAAAGGGACTGAATACGGGCATGCATAATAAAACGAGGAGAACGAAAACAATAGAAAATTAGGCTGTACTCAATATTTTCCTTAGGTCATTGTAATAGGGTCATTTCGTTCTTCCTTTTTTTTGTTTTCTTCATCAAGTTTAGAATTAAAAGTCAGCCATGCCAACGTAGTGAACAAAAAAAAACACGTTAATTATGCCTCTTCTTTACAGTGCTGTTTTTAGATTTTCCTGAAATCCTGAGGTCAAGGAACCGTAACCTGAAAACTACCCACAATGCATTTGGGAGTTGTCGCCTTCACTCTTTTTTCAGACTACCTCTCTCTGCAAACAGCTATATATATTTTAATTCCATCGCTACGAATACTAACCAGCTGACTACCTAAACCCTCTTCAGTTGCCAGTGGCCCAATTCTGTTTGTTTGAATAAAAGGGTCATTCATGGCTTTTTGTGTAATTAGTCCATACTGTCCATATTCTAATTATAATCTGTTCAGAATATCCACGACTTCACCATAGTGTCACTTTGATTTTCCTGCTTTTTCTGTTTCTTCTGGCATCAAATAGGAATCAAGTTCAAAAAGTGCAAAGGGAAATAAAGATCAGAGTTTTGTTATTTTTTGCACCTGATTAATACTTACAGAGATTGAGATTTACATGACATTTAACATAACATTTGAAAAACAGGCATAACCTTGTCTCAAGACCTTTCACTTTAATCAAGTTCTCCGATATCACAAGCTAGTTTTCACTGGGGAAATTGGCTAAAATTATTATATTCACAGATGCTTCGTCTAACAATGGGCTTGATGCTTTCTTAGTAAAATAGAAAAAAACAAAATGTAAGTGCAGCTAAGCTTTCTTATGCCTGATTGTTTTATTTATTAATTTTTTTTAATTTTTTTTTTTTTTCAACCAGATAACATTCCAGAAATGGGTCTGACGTTAATGGTTTACTGTGCTTCGCAGTAACAGCTTATTCTGCTATTTTTTAATACGGTTACTAGATGATTGGTAAAACTTACCAATCAATTAGTAACACCGCAATACAAGAATAAAATCGATTGCTAACCTCTCGACCAACACATGTATGCCGCCTTCTTTTAAACTGTGGGTTTCTGAATGAGATCCTCAGCCTTGCATCTCTTACACCTTGTACCAAAGCTAGAGAGCTGTTGTGAATACAGTCTTATGACTCCACGACACAAGTGGTTGTTTTCAACCTTCTTTCCGCTCCAAGATCCCTCTCCTATAAAGAAATCTAATATTACTAAAAACCTCCTTAAAATGACCTTTGCATCTTAAAAAGTATCCTACATGTCTCAGCTGATTGCAAATGGCAGCTCCAAATTATGGTCTACCCTCTCATTTTCTATCATTTGATCATAATCACTAAATCTCAGGGTTTTCGTTGAGTTTAGAAGCAGGCATTACTTGGCCCAGTATAGCAAGACAGTAACTGACACCTTTTCCCTTAATATTGAGTGAACGCAGCTGTAGCAGGTAAGCGCTATAGGTTATTGCCCTTATCATGACAGCCCTTAATTTTGCATTTACGGAATGGCCTTCAACTGGAATTAAGTGATACATTTACGCCCTGCAGTTCTCAACCGAAAACTTTTTATGTAGATCATTCAATGTTTGGAACTCTGTGTTTCATACCCTGTACTTTTTCACCTCTGCATAATCTGGACCAAACTTGAAGTTGTTAGCAGATATATTTTTTTGTTGCAGGATCATTTTCAAATAAAAGTCGTCTGATTAGTTCTTAACTTTCAAATTGATTTACACAATAGCCACAATAGCACACCCCTCTATCCAATTACCTCTATACTCTTAACTCTTGACTCAGACAAGGTGCTCCCACTGTTTCGGGACATCGCTGCCGCAATTTCCCCTTTCGTAAACGGCCGTTGCCATTTGAAACGGTCGTTGCCATTTTGAAACGGTCGTTGCTATTTCCGATAACAGTCGTTGCCATTCATTACAAAATGGAACGACGGTTTCGACAAATAGCAACGACTGTTTCAAATGGCAACGGCCGTTTACGAAAGGAAAAATTGCATCGGTGCCACCCCTTGGCTTCCCCTAGCTCCCCTGCCTCTTTCTCCCTTTTTCTGAGCTCTTTGTATTTCACACTCCTTTTTTTCAATTTTTCCACCACACTCTCTTCCTTCTTCCCTCTCCCTTAGTACTCTCTCTACCACTTTACACACATCGCAAGGCGAGGGCTTGTTTTTGTGTATCCCATTAAAAAAAAAAAAAAGAAAAAAAATCACTCTTCAGTAAACTGATGTATGAATTGATCTTCAAAATTCTACAAAATTTTAAGCAACAGAACAAAACAAAATCAAAAAGCAAATAGAAGTGTAATGAATTTTGATGAAAGACAAAAACTTTATCCTGCAGGCGTAATTTGAATTGACAATAACACAAAGTAAACCATTAGAGCTTGTCATGTCATACATCTTTTTCAGTAACCAAAAAACAACAGCCTGTTGCTTTTTGGTTACTGAAAAAGAGCTTCAGTTAAACTGACCTGTGTCATAAAAAAGGTAACAGTTTTTATAAAAGTTAATTCTCAACATTATAAACCGATAAACTTGGTCAATAATACTTGTTGTACAAGCGTTATTAACCAAGCTTGAGGTCAAGATGGCTGGATATTGGCAAGATGGGCCCCGATTTGGATGTCGACGATCAGATCGTCCACCGTTAGCTCGTATCGTAAACGATCTGATCAATATTTTTGCAAAAGCTGAGATCGAACACGTTGTTAACATCGAGCACGATGTTTCCAAAGATCGTTGCATCGAGCTCATTGTGTGATGAAATCGCATAAACGAGGACATTCTTTTTAACGTCCTTGTTATGTTCGATCTTGTGTATAACACGCTCGTTTTTTTAATGTGGTCGTTACACTCTATTTCGTAAGCCGTGCCCAGATGGCAGCATTAATTCGTTGCTTCTTTGTGTTAGTTAATAGATAAGACAAAATCATGACATTTTGAGTGTACTTACAAACCATTTTGTATCATTGCAACCGCACTCTCTTTGTGAACCATGTGTGTGCATAGCAAGATTTGACACCCACTAAATGCGTCCTGGAAATGAAGGTTCGAAACAGGCATCAAGATAAACGAACACTTTGATATATATGAATAATGCTCTAAAGGAATCCAAAATTAACAGAAGTAAAAACTTTGCAGCTTCATTGGTTGAACATGAACATTTACCGGCCTGCAGGTCTGAATTTATAGACAGAACGTGACAAGTAACGAAACATTTCACATCGATATGAAAACACAAAACAAAAAAAGTAGTACACAATACAAACGATGACGAAATATGACTTGAAATAACTAGATAATTCACTGTAACTCATCCACTTCAGAAATTCATAGAAACAAAATTTTTTTTTACGCGAATAGCGCTTGATCATGAACACAGCTCAGGTGTTCCTTTTAGCACGTCTCATTTCTTCTAAACATAATTGACAGGTAGTCTCTCTAAAAGCGGTAGATGCATTTCAGTTCAGTATATCGATGTCTTTCAAAGTTTTCCCGTGAATCTGTCTTAGTTTAAAATAAATGAAACCACTCTGGTTTTTCGAAATATTGTGAAATAATTTCTTCCGAGCGCAAGTCACTTTTAAAGGCTCATTTTTGACAACGCCAGTCCGCGTCAAAAATGGCACAAATTGAATTACTCGTCGTTTCACAAAACTTGTTTAGGGATTTTTTTTACTTCGCATATTTAGACTGATCCTTTGTGAGAAACATGTTTCTGAACTAGCGACATTCCGTTTACGTTTGGTACGCGGTTCGGTTGAAGACCTATATGTAAACAAAGATCTCTTACTTGAAGTAATTATAGCCTCCTTTTCAACGAAATGGGAGTAGAGAAACCCCGAAATACGCTTTGTAAAGAATCATTTTCAGGAGGTGTTAACTATTCTTCCAAGAAATATCGCTATTGTGAGAGCGATGCAACCATTTCAGGACTGCAATCCTCTATTGTGATACAGCAACATGGAGGATAAGTGGATGTTATGTAGAAAAAGCTGCACTTTGGATGTGAAATGCCTAACAATCGTGTTTGCGTGTGGACGTGTACATTTTCGACTAACTGACTGCACCGTCAAATCAGCATATTTCATCCAGCTTTCAAATTTAATGAAATCGCACTGAATCAATTCCTCAAAAAATCCTTCGGAGATTAAAAACAAGTACGCTGGAGAAAGAGAAACTCTTTAAAAGCATCTTTTAAATGGAATTTAGCAAAGTATCAGGAAACTAGACTGTAGAGCAGAGCTCTCCGATAGTTAATTTCTGATGCAGTAAATGGTTTGAACCCGGGGGTAACATGTTAAGGTGTAGTCTGATCGTCCGGGTGAGTGTAGTCCTGAGAAGGACTGTTGTCGGTGGTAGTGACTGACGTTTCGACAACCTGTGCGGAAGTAATCATCAGAGTCAAGTGAATGATTGTTGTCAGTAGAATGTTCTTATTCCAGTTCGTGTGAAATGATCGGTTGGTTTTGCCGTGATGTTATTGGCTGTAAGACTCAAGTGACGTAAGTCGGTCGTGATTGGTCTGTTTCGATCTGTCGGTAAAGTTAGGTCGTTCTTTTTCGGTCGTTTGTGATGTTTATGTCGTGAATGAGTCGTTTGTATGGAACGGGTAGTTGTTGACATCTGTTTAGGGGAGTCTGTTCTAAGTTAGTAAACCAGCTTTCCAGAGTCAGTCGTTGAAAATAGTCAGTGCTGTAGGTTAGGCATTGCGCAGAGTCCCAGTCAATGTTGTGGTTGGTAAGTCGATGGTGTTCAGCAATGTGATTGCTGACATCACCTTTCCTCGTCGCCCGTCTGTGTTCATTCAGTCTTGTTGTGAGGTTTCTGCCAGTCTCACCGATGTAGGAGGCTTGGCAGTCGGAACAATTGATCTTATAAATCGTTCCCTGTCTGTTCCTCGGTTCGTCTTTGTCTTTAACGTTGGTTAGTAACTGACGTAGTGCGGTGATGGGTTTGTGGGCGACGCGGATATTGAAGGGTAGTAAGATGCGCGAGATGTTTTCAGACATGCCTTTTATGTACGGTATGGTTGCTGTAGTCGTAGGGGTTGCGATGTCGTTTGTTTCGGTAGTGGTAGTGGGTCGGTGAGTGTTTCGTCGGATGAAGTCGTTGTCGTAAAAACACGGTGAAGGTATTTGTTCTCGTCGGATAAGCTGTCTGTCGAGTCGCATACTAGTTGATTTACATACAGTTAATTTATTATTTACATACAGTTGATTTACATACAGTTAATTTCTGTTGCTGTTACTTTCAGTTTCAGGTGTTATTCTGCTCTGATATTAATTTGGCGCTAGCAATCTTCACTCTACGGTGAAAGAAGGCTTGTAGTCCCATGACCGCTGCCTTCGTGAAAATCAAGCTAACAAAGAAAGTTGTACAGAAATATTGTTCGACCTAGCGGCAGATGCTATATTTTGTGCAGTGGTATTGATCTTTGTCCTCCCTAGCAAAAAGCGCGCGTTGTTTCACATCTGGCACAGGTTCGGGCGTCCTGATTAATTAATCTTAAAATTTTGAACATAAAGAAGTAAATCGCTTTGAGCTAAGTGTAACAAGGTAATTTTTATACTGATATACAATTTTGAGTCAGTAACATACCCACCTACCTCTTGTTGATGGCAACAAGCCGAGCACTCAACAAAACAAGCTTCTATTGCTTTGGTTTTATCATTTGGACACTCAAAGCTGTAATGGTAATGATGACAAGGAAAAAATCTGCCGCAGCATCCCAGTTTAGCTACTGCGCTTTCCTTGCTAGGACCTAGAGCCTGGAGCGGCTTTTGTTACAAACTGCGATGATGAGGACGTTAGCCCTTCGGCGTGCTCATTTGGTCTGTGGAGGTCTTTGATGAGATTCTTGTATGGGCATCACGGCGGAGACGGTTGGAAGAACGTCTTGGCTGTTGACAGCGCCCTCAACAATACGTGTTTTTTTTTTTTAATTGGCTGTTTTATTTCTCGACTTTGCACTCTGCATGTTTACTACGTGCAAATATGTAGTTTCTCTAAAAGGGACTGAGAGACTGATTCAAACAGAAGATCACATGATGAAGCGTGGTCACACATTATAGTTGAACCAGTTAATAATTTGAATATATCAACATAGTTGAAATGTATGATGCACGATCCTCGCAGTAGATAGCGCTATTTATGCAATAGCGAAAGTCAGACCTGAAAAAAAACAGGCCTGTACGGGACTCGAACCACTGACCTCTGCCAATGGTAGACCGCTGCACTAGTATCGCAGAGGTCAGTGGTTCGAGTCCCGTACAGGCCTGTTTTTTTTTTCAGGTCTGACTTTTGCTATTGCATAAATAGCGCTATCTACTGCGAGGATCATGCATCATACGTATCTAATACCGCAGTTCAAAATATATGAACTTCATATATTCATTCTATCTCAAAGTTGAAATGGTAAATTGGCCACCGTTACGATTATAAAAACCCTTCGTCGGAGCGAAGGGCTAACCCTCGAAACGTCAGCTTTTATAATCGTAACGGTAGCCAATTTACCATTTCAATTTTGTTGATATATTCAAATTATTTCGTTACCCCCACCGACGCAGCCCCAAACAGTTTCTTTAGAAACTATCAGCCTTTATTCAGTTGAACCAGTTAGACTGGAATAGTTAAAAAGTGTCGTCACTTATAGTTGAATTATGATAGAATACGTTCATCTGGTTCGATGATCTTATATGGGGCAAGTTAAATTACTTCAAATCATAGTTAATAGAGGGACTATTAACTATGTTCAAATGAGGTGTATTTGTAGTTTCTTCGGGCGAGAATCACTTCAATTATGAAATGTAAGTCCTTGGTATCTTACAAAAAATATCAGCAAACGAAGAACGTCGGTTATCGGATCGAGACACCTGTCTGTGATTCTAGGCAAAGAAAAGTAGAACGTTCTATGGAATTATGAAGAGATTATTGTCGATGATACAACTTGTATCGTGAAAATTTTTGCATCCTGGATGCAAAAATCTTCACGCTTGAGTTCATTCTCTTATACTCTTACAACAGCCTTAAACTGCCACGTTGGTCTTTGTAAAAGTTCCCGAACATCCAACTCGGTCGGAAGACGAAAATTAGTAATTTCGTTGATTCCATAATATTACGAGATATGATGAATATATGAAGTTCATATATTTTGAACTGCGGTTATAGATACGTATGATGCACGATCCTCGCAGTAGAGAGCGCTATTTAAGCAGTGCATCATACGTATGCATCATACGTATAATATTACGACTTACTTGGCATTAAAGACAAACGAAATTAAGAGCAGAAATCGCTTTTTTTTTTCGCATCAGTGCTATTGCGAGACTGGAATAAGTCACAGTTAATACGTGCAAACTCGTCGGGAAAAAACTTCCCACCAAAAAGCTTCGCGATTGAAACTCAGAAGGCTTACCCCTTGTTCAATCCCATGGCTTTACATTTAGCTAGCGAGGAATACCCTCTCATCTTACGGATAGTTTGAATTACCTTGCTTCCACAACAAGTCATTTAATATTCCTGAATAGCATAGCACTTCTGAAATGTTTAGATACTCCTCGTAATATGTTTCCCAGTGGCCTTGGGGCCACTGCCCTGGCACCTCGTGAAGTGAAGTGTTTCGTATCCCAGTTTTTATAATGGTATCAGGCGCGGCTTTTAATGGACCAACATATAACCAAGAGAAAACTGATCAGGAGAGAGTCAAATAGCCACGTCAAACTGTTCGAAGGTATATGAGACTGCCAATAATTAAAATTCTTTAGAGCTGGATCCTATGTAACGGATGGAATGTCACACATTGAAACGAAGTTCAAATACAATTGTATACTGAGTTTGCCATTAGGTTGGTGAGACAAATGGCACGTTCATTGTGGCTTGAAAACAGCACTGCGTGCGCTCGACGAACTGTGCTTGTATTGGAGAGACGATGCAACTCGACACAGGATTGCGGTAAGCTCCGGAAAACTTCCAATAGATCGTGTCTTAAAGCTGACAACAGCATTAAAAATCAGATGTGACAAAGCAAAGCCATGCAACAAAAAAAACTTCAGTGTGGAATGACTTTGGAAGCGTCGATGAAGCAAGACCCGTAGAATCTATTTCTCTCTGACTGAATTAATTACGTATGCAAGTCAATTAAACAGAAAAACCTCTCGTGCTGTCAATGTACCTATGCATATCATAATTAATTGTTTTGAAATCATCGCTGAACCATTAAATCAGATGGTAAAACCTGTCTATCGCAAAAGGCATATTTCCCAGTAAACTAATCATCTAAAGACTGTACCTATTTATAAAACTGACGATGCTAAATCTTTCTTAAATTCTAGACCAATTTTTATATTGTCAATTTTTTAAAAAAATTTTATAAAATTAATTGTGTAGTTGCAAATACCTTAGAAATCCTATATTCTCTTCCGT
The DNA here is from genome assembly GCF_964205215.1 of Stylophora pistillata. NCBI lineage: Eukaryota > Metazoa > Cnidaria > Anthozoa > Scleractinia > Pocilloporidae > Stylophora > Stylophora pistillata. The sequence continues at coordinate 11,771,663 of NC_142526.1, forward strand.
TCGGCTTTCGTAAAAATCACGCACTAACCTTGCACCTACCCACTAACATACAAGTTCAAGTTCAAGTCAAGTTTATTGTACATATACACTTGCGCATTTGTGAGAACAATCTCACCAGCTAGTTTGCAGGTATAACACAGAAGAAAAATAACTATAATTAAATGAAGATAATGATCTACAGATGCCCTAAGATGCCCTAAAGTTAAATTAAGATTTAAAACTGTTTACATAAGACTAGATGTATCATTTCATGAAATGAGGAAAGCTAAAACTAATTGAAGATACAAGCTGTGAAGTATGACGATCTTATCAAACCTGACAAGACTAGTTTTCTAATAGTATTTTTTTAAACACTATGAAGGATCGAATAGTTCTATATGCTTCAGGTGTAAGTTCCATAGTTTTGGCAGGTATAGCACAAAAGTAAAATAGAATTTGATCAAGATAATACCATCTGTAGTAACTGGGATGATATAGGTGGTTAAGATTATTATTTAAAACTATTCATATAAGACTAGATGTATCATATCATAAAATTAGGAAAGCTAAAACTAATTGAAAATACAAAAGTATTTACGAAAGTAATACTTACAAAAGTATTTTAATTAGTGTAAAGTATGACGATCTTATCAAACCTGACAAGTCTAGTTTTCTAACAGTATTTTTTTAAAAACCATGAAGGATCGAATAGTCCTATATGAGACAGGCATTAAGTTCTATCGTTTTGGAAAGTAAACGTAAAAATAACTAAATTGAGATACTACCATCTACAGTATCTAAGATACTAAAAGATTATAATTAAAATTTAAAACTATGTACATAAAAAATTAGATGTATCATAAAACGAGGAAAGCTAAAACGGATTAAAGATACTAGGTGTAAAGTGTGACGATCATACCAAACCTGACAAGTCTAGTTGTCTAATAGTATTTTTAAAAACCTTGAAAGATCAAATACTTCTATATGAGAATTGCATCTTCCATGGAGATTACTGTGGGTACATTTTGAGAATTTTCTGAGGAATTTGACACTGAATCGTGAGATCTTGTCATTTAGTAAAAAGTTTTGGGTATTTTCTTTCTGGACGAATACCTTTCTTGGAAACCTCAAATTAACTCCATTGGCAGAAAGATTTCCAAGTCCATTGGAATTTGGAACTCTCTGCCTTTTGATATTACTAGTTCTGAGTCTCTTCGGTCTTTTTTGGGAAAAAAAATGCTTACTTTTACAAAAAAATCACTGCGCAATCAATTCTCTTCGTAACTCGAACTACCACTCATTTACACTTTCATAAGTGATGTCATGTAATATCATATTCAATGTTATCAAATGTAATTTACTTTTTTTTCTCGGTCCCCTGGGGAGTTCCTTGTTAAAGCCATGTAGATTCTGGCAGCCCAGCCAAATGTATCACTCACTATGATCGTATTATTCCATAGGAAAATTCACTATCTGACTACATGATTCTTCCAGTAAGATTAAAATAACGATTACGATCGTTCACCCTCTACACCCTAAATGTTCGGAAGCGGAAACGGAAATCAAACAAACACGTTTATTCGTAACACGATTGACGGTAAACTCACGGTAATCAAGGTAAATACCAATAGCCGCCAAGCAATTGCCACTCAAAAACTTTCAACTTCTCTAAAAAAAAACTTGCACACGTCATAAAAAAAGGTCCTCGTGATTTGCTGACGACATTTTAACTTACGTGATCTCAAAGCACGCGCGCGCGAGTCGCGCGCGCACAAGTTTGATAACGTCTTCTTAACACTAACTGTAACTGACACTCCGTCACAGTTTGAAATACATACCCTAATTTAATCTCGACAATTCACTTGTACATAACACAAAAAAATACACAATTAACAATGCGAACTTAAACCCAACGAAACTAAAATGCAACGAAAGGAATACGAAAAACCACAGGAAAATACAAACGAAAGCGTAACTACTTACAAGATCTGTACGGCACTCCGGAATAACAACGACTGAATGAGAATTACAACTACGATGTTATATAGCGGATAAAGGCTAAAACAATAGACTAAACAAGGCTACACAATACTCAAAGGCGATTACATGAAACAACGCTGACAAACTTAATTTACATTTTGACAGCACGAAAAAATACAAACTAATATATACAGAACTGAACTATCGAGACGAGAACTATTTATACTAATTACAATTAACAAAGACGAACGACAGAACTGATAAATGAATAACTCTCGTGGCTACACTAACAATCCACACTGTTCTCTATAAATTTCCTCTGGTACTGACAATGAGAATTTGTTTTTTCGGGAGGTTCCTAAATTGATGATCTTTGTCTTTATGCTCGTTACATTTACCATTTCATTCAAGGATAAGACAGTGTTAGGAGATTGGACACTAGTCCATAGTATCATGAGATGTAGAGAGAGGAACCACGAGGAGAGAGACATTAAAAGGTTGAGTTCATGTGTGCTCGTCTCTTCCCCGCAATAACAGACAGCAAGAAGAAATTAGGAGCCACTCGTTCTTTGGAGCAAACGGTAAAATTCGCGGCTAAGATAAAGAGTGAATACGTCAATCACGGAGGGCACTTTGAAAAACAGCTCAATGTGGAAAAAAATTGTCTTCCCTTGAAATTCTGAACATTAGATTTGAGATTGCTATTCACTCATTCATTCCTTTCTTGACTGTACAAAGGATAACGGCAAATGGGGCAGCTGCGACTGCAAATTAAAAGGAAATATTTCAGGTGAACTCGAGCAAAACTAGTGTGGGATTGCCCCAGTAACATTTGGCCTACATAAAATTAAAAGTCTATCGAAGTTTGCCAGTGGAATGATATCACTTTAGATTCAAGGGGACTCTTGAAACCAAACTTGAAATCATCTCTGTAGCAAAGAAAAGCTAAGGGGTACAGGAAGAACAATCAGGGCGTTACACGGGAGTTATTACCAGACTGATTTAGACGGGAAAGAAAGGCTGTTTGTTCGAACGTCCGTAACGTGGATTCTTAATGCCATTTGCTATCTTTTCCGAAGTTATTTTAGTCGAAAAAGACAATCTCTGTTTTTGGCGTAAATGTTTCACTCTTACTCGCTCGTTCCAAATGAGGAAATGGAGGTGTTTCGTTTGACATGTAACTGAAAACTACTCCTTGCCCACTCATAGCTCGAGCAGGTCCACACACACCCAGTACAGAATTACATGAATACCGACAAATTTTTAGCGCAGCAGTGGAGCATTTCTCCATCTGTAAGTTTATTAGCAAAAGTAGATATCACGACATTCCATGCATACTTACACGCCGTTCTGTATCATAGCAATAGCACACTCTCGATGAACCTTGTGTGAGCATGGCAGGATCTGACAACCGCTGAAAGCATCCTGGAAATAGAGAATTGATCAACGAAATAAAATTAGAACATAGCCAGCAGAACCGCGCAATAAAATTCAATATACGTTAGCGTCCTCAAAATGCCGATAGTGCACTCTGATGGCGTCAGCAAATCGCTTCGCCAGAAACTTTTTTTTTCGCTCAAGCGGCCATTGTTAGCGCGGGGAAAAATAATATATTTCGCAACAACAATGGATACAAACAGAAACTCGACCTACTAGTCCGAAAACGAAGACAATTTTCGGACCTTTTCCCTTGGGCTAGAGTTCTTAAATGAGGCAGAAAAAGAGAAAAACAACGGAAAAGGAGACGCCGTCACGATTTGCTTCAACTGATATTGTTGTCCGTTTTTCGCGTCGGATTTGATGCACAATTCCACCGGCTATGTTCTAAAACAATTGGTTCATGCTTTCAGCTGTGCATTATCGAGTTATGGAGCACGCGGGAAGTTTGGAGAGCACTCATGAGGCTAGAGTTGCCCTCGGCTATCGCCTCGGGCAACTCTTACGCTTCTTTCATGCTCTCCAAACTTCCCGCGCGCTCCATAACTCGATAGTGCACGCTAAAGCATGAACTAATTGTTAAATATTGAATTTGGATACACAGAGTAATCTAATTTCCCTGCTTCCAGATTTCGACTCAAGAAATGGAAGCACCTGACGTCACTGTGCGTGATAGGTGAATAAAACCAAATTGAGTGCAAGGCGTTAATTGCCTCCACTAAAGGGCAAAATCGTTTGGGAAATATTTTTCCCATTCCCTACTCTTAGCATTGATGAGTAAATTACATAACTACCTCCAAACAGATGCAGCACTCATCATGTCCTGAATTTTCTCGGCAAGAATGTCTGCCTTCAAGCCTTTTGTCCAGACAGACGTTACAAACATCACAGTGGAAGGAGCGGTCCTTGTAGATGCTAAACGGGAAGTAGAAAATTCACTTCGGGCGTAGTTACTCGAGCAGAAAATAATTTGTTGAGAAAGGAAATTTCTAACTCATACTGGAAAACGCTGTATTTCTTCTCGTTAAGCTGAAATGATCACTGAAAAAGAAACTTGATACGCATGAGGAAACCAATATTTCTTCGCTCTCGCCTTAAAGATGCATGGTGCCAGGATACTTCATTTCTACTCTAACACAAGTCAATAACTCCCTGACTTGGTACTAAGGCGGGCCAATAATTTCCAGAGAATAAGCATATTATCCAAACAAACGAAAACAATACCTTCGATAATATTGTTTCACTTACCGGCAGATACCGCATTTTGTGCAGTGATAAGGAGCTTTATCCTCGCCTGTGAAGTGTTTACATATAGAGCAGAAATATGCTGAGAACTTTGTTTTGCATCCGGCACAAGTGTGGGCGTCCTGGTTGATCTTAAAAATAAAACATTCGAAGTTAACACGCTTATAACCTAAGCGTAACAATATCATGTCTATTTACCTCTTGTTGATGGTTACAAATAGAGCACTCGACATAACACGCCTCTCTTGCTTTGGAGTTGTCATTTGGACACCCAGAGTTGTTGTGGCAGCGATGACAAGGAAAGAACCTTCCGCAGCATGGGAACTTGACACGGCAGAGTCGCTGGTAGTGTTCACAAAGCCATTGTTGAACCTCAGCACCAACCGAGTTTTGCGAAGGTGTTTCTCGTCCACCACTCGTCGCGTTCCCTCCAACTCTTTCATTCCTGCGCTCCGTTTCTCTTGCTTCCTTTGCTTCCCTTTCTTTTTTTTCATGTGCCTGTTTTTCTTTCCTTGTCCGCTCCTCTTTTCTTTTCTGCTCAGTTTCTTTCATCGTTTCCTCTCTTTCTTGTCTTTCTTTCAACGTTCTTTGGACAAGTGAGCAAGCTTCTGCCACACGTCGCTCGAGCGCAGCCAACGATTCGTCAGCAGATGTGTTTGAATTACTGTTTAACAGACCCAGACCAGCATCTACACTATCCCGGCCCGAAAAAAATCTCGGGGCGTCGTCTTCTCTTTCAAACTGCGATGAGAACGTTGGCCTTTCGGCGAGCACATGTACATCCGTGGAGATATTTGGCGGAGTTTTTGCTTGTACATCACCATTGGTAAACTTTTTGACTGTCAACGGGAAATTCGCTTTAGATTTTGATCTAGATTTTGCTTTAGGTCCATCCTCGAGGAATCTTGAAGATCGAGGCAGTTGTAAGGTCTTCGCTGGAACAGCTTTGGGCATCAGGACTAAGTTAAGGGATGACTCTTGAGGCTGATACTCATCGGGACCTAAGTATGTTTGTGGAGGAGATTTCGTGGTGCTAGTGAAGGCAGAATGATCTCTTGCGGAAAATTTTGTAACATCAGGACATCCAGGATATGTCAATGAACTTGGGGGAGTAGGGTTGCACACCTCACGCACATGCCTAGATCTGTTGTACTCGGAGTGGATACCTGAGGGCACGTCTAAATCTTCATACGGGCCACAAAAATCCCAGTGCTTATCAGATTCATTGTACTCATAACAATGGCGTTCGAGAAAACTGGGATCTATTCCGATGTGATTGGTTCCAAAGTCATCTTTACTGGGATCCCTTTGTGAATCGTGGCCCGACGAAAGGCTGCTTCGGCGTCCACCTTTTAAACCAAGAAATCCTTTTGCTTTCGAATTAATCTCATGGGAATCTCCTTGTGGTTTCGGAGAGGCAACAAATTGAGTATTCCACCCTCTGTCAAAGCCACATGCTCCATTCCTGGCGAGTGCATCGGAGTTTTTACCGCTGTCCGAAACCACATCTCCTCCATGAAAAGAAGCTCTAAGAGGGTCATTCCGTCCATCACAGACTGCATTTTGTGTTTCTGGCATCTTCTGTGAGATGTTGATTCCCCTGTTCTTATCCATTTGGGATGTATTTTCAAGACGATCATCGTGCTTGTCTCTGCAGTTCCCTTGAACAGAAATTTCATTTTGTTCTAGTTCTTCGTTGCTGTGCGAATTGTTACTGTTTTCTCTAAATGATGAAATATCAGGACTCACAACACTATCTGTTGCGTCATAAGAATATTCTCGCCAGCTACGATCAGGGCACGACTTCAACTGTGGAACCTCTTGAAAGTTCTCGCACAATAATAGCCTTGCAAGAGCAATTTTACATTGCGCTAAATCCGGGTGATTTGACTCGAAGTCATAACTTGTCAAAATACTTAATGCTTCTTCAAAGCAGCTCTTTGATGACAAGTTTCGTTCCATCTGAAAGAGTCTAACACCTTGCCTATAGAGAAACGATGCATATGTGGGGTGGTTTTTCCCTAGCGTTTCTCTGCAACTTGGTACAAAAACGTCAAGGAAAGATACAAAGTCTACGTTTTCCTCATTCAAGTGAAAATCGACTAAATTCAATATCATTGCGAACAAGAAGTCCCAACGGAATTTTCCATAGAGTCCCAAGAAAGCTTCAAAATCGGGAAGAAAAAGGGAAAATGAAGACATAACTGACGAAGCAGAAAATTTAGATGACGATGATGATGATGATGAAGATGATGGTGACGACGATAAAACTGGTGACGATGATGATGACGACCCTGAACCTGATGCCGAAGAGGACGATTTTGGGGAAGGCGAGAGTGGGGGTGATAACGATGTGGGAAAAAGAGGCGGGAAAGTCAAGCGCTCGGCTATACTCTTTGCAAGAACCACCTCTCCAATCATTTGATACACCAAACATATTTTAGACAATATAAATTTCGAGAATATCCCATCTTCGTTGTTAATCCTCTCAGAAAGTGAATCCAGAGTCTCCAACTCCTTAGGTGCTTTGGCAGGTTCTTTGAGCTCCAAAAGCAACTCTGCTCGATTGTAATGTATGGCAGCTACCAGAGGAAAGGGAAGACTGAGGTCTTTTGCTTTCAAAAGAAGACGGTCTTGCAACTTCACTGCAGCTGGGTAGTTTTTCTGACACTGGTAAACTAAACTTAAGTTGGTTTGTATAGCAACAATGTTTATTTCTACAAAGTTCGTTTTGTTTTTGTTTTTATTTTCAAATGTTTTAAAAATCTTCAGCGCACATTCTAGATAATCCTTAGCCTTGTCCATGACTCTCGTAATCAGATAGACACAGCCTATATTAGTCTTGGCTACTGCTGTTAAGATATCGATAGCTTGCGTTTTGTTTTCAGGATCTGAAGTGGCATCAGCTGTGAAAAGAGAATCACAGCGCTGAAATAAGTCTATAGCTGTTTTATACTCATGCAGCCTGAGTGCAATAGCCCCAAAGACAATAGTAAAGATGGCATAAAAATAGTCTTCCTTTTCTGCGATCAGCTCAGTGTTTAGCAAAACCGCACCAAAAAAAGGAGGACCGGGGCTTTGACTCAAACACATCTCTCTACCTCGATCCACCTGCTCCTTCTCGTAATCAGTTGGGTTTACGAAGCTAGATGGATTTAGGTTCAGGAGGTGCTTATACGCAGCTTTGAAAGACTCTGTAGCCATTTTCACTTTGCATAGCTGAAACTGATCTAACATTTCTTCAAAGTGTTTAAATGTGCTGCATCTCGCCGACTGATTATCATCACATTCCAACTCATCCTCAAGATGCCGTCCTGAGCAAACGTTTTTCGTGATCTTGGGTGCTGTTCCTTCCATCCCTCAAGGTCAAATTTATCACCGCTGGAAATAAGATAAAACCAAAATTCATCCACATAAAGTATCAACAAATTTTTCATGATAAAGCTGAATAATGTTGTAAGTCATGGCCTTGGTCCGCTCCCTCGCAAGTGTTTCTTGCGAGAGAGCAAGACTAAGAGAGCGCACCTAGCCCAAGAGTTGACATTGCACTGCTGAGTAGTTTTCAGGCGTGAAATTTTAATCATAATCAGGCGCAACCAATGATATTCGTTATATTGATTACCATTCAGGTAATTAATTCATGTAAACATTCCGTTGTCCCTACTTTTCGAGCTCCTCACTCATGGGGCACCCGCAGCACCTCGACGTCACCTGAAGAGTTTCCTGCAACGCGCTAACATCAATTTTTTTTTTTATCACTTTCACGGGTTCATTACGAATCAACTTAACGGCCTGCTCTCAGTTGGCTTGTTAGCTCAATTGGTTAGAGCGCTGCACTAGTATCGCAGAGGTCAGTGGTTCGAGTCCCGTACAGGCCTGATTTTTTTCAGGTCTGAATTTCGCTATTGCTCAAATAGCGCTATCTACTGCGAGGATCGTCCATCATACGTATCAAATACCGCAGTTCAAAATATATGATTTTCATATATTTATTCTATCTCATTTATCACTTTCACGGGTTCATTACGAATCAACTTAACGGCCTGCTCTCAGTTGGCTTGTTAGCTCAATTGGTTAGAGCGCTGCACTAGTATCGCAGAGGTCAGTGGTTCGAGTCCCGTACAGGCCTGATTTTTTTCAGGTCTGAATTTCGCTATTGCTCAAATAGCGCTATCTACTGCGAGGATCGTCCATCATACGTATACTATTTATATTTTCACTATTTCATTCGCTTAAGACAAGATGTCCATTTGTGTCTGAACAGCATTTCTTCAAATTACATCTACCTTCCTCCAAATGATGACTACATCTGTATGTACTTTTGGCGATCACCGCTGCCCACAGACAACCACTCGGGCATGACACAATTGTTTATGAACTACTAAAATTAGAAGTGTCTGGGAACGGCTCAGTGTTCGGAAATTGCTTAGGCTTGTAAGATTATCTTCAAATACCTACGGAAGTCTTGTGAGCCTTCGTTTATTTTGTGCACTGTCCATTTAAGTTGTAACAATATCACCTCAAATTATATGTAATTGTATATATTTTTGGCGGTAACAGCTGCCCATAGACAAACACTCGGGCATGACACTATTGTTATGAACTACTAACATTAGGATCTATGAAAGATACACGACCGAAGTCAACTTAGCGGATGACAAATAGATCCTTAGTTGGGTTTCCTATGGGGGTATCCTTAGTTGGGTTTCATATGGGGTTATAGGCTTCCCCTATGGGGTTATAGGCTTCCCCTACCCTGTCACCTTGAAAATTAAGTTACCCGGGAGAACATGTCTCCGATAACGTAAATCACATCTTCGATTGCCGTGTTGCCAGCATGGTTGTCCTGATAGTGTAGTGGTGATCACACCTGACTAGTAACAGGTGGACATGGGTTCAAATCCCGCTCAGGGCAAATTTTCTTTTCAAACATTTATTCTATTTATATATATATATATATGTCGAGTTAGAAAAATACAACGGCTACGCCTTCATCGTACAAGCCTGTTTCGTGATTGCTCAATCATTGGGGGATTTTAGTGAAAAGAATATTTGTAACCATCGCTTGTATGCTACACAAATTTGTAAAAGAGGCGTGGCTGTAGAATTAGAAGCTTCGTTCCGTTATTACGCAGTAACGCTTTGTTTCTGGGGCGGCATGAGAACACAAGTTCATTACGTTTGTTGAGTACTGATAATTGATAATAATAATAATAATAATACTAATAATAATAATAATAATAATTTAATATTTATATTGCGCAAATTAACATATGGATATGTGGATATGATCAAAGGCGCATCAACCCACTTTTCGGGGGACTTTGGCCGGACTGCATCAGCAGTTTACAAACAATCGAAGGAAACTTATTTGAAGATGCCCCCTCCCCCAATTAACAGTGAACAGGCCAGACCACATCACAGTAATCTCGTGACTGGGTTCTTTAATGTCCCCTGCCCAACCAAATTAACTAATTACTAGATCCAGGAGACGGGACCTACGGTTTATTCGTCCTTATCCGAGAAGACTAGAATGTCTATCCATTTCTTGATATTATAGAAAGGTAGCGCATTCTCCTCAGTTATTTTAAGACGTTGAGTGTTGGTCAGGCCGGGGCTCGAACCATCGACCTTGACCTCCCGCACAACAGTCCAGCGCTCTAACCAATTGAGCTAACCGGGAGGCGGATCAGGTCGGCAGACGATAAGTAGTTTTTCTTTTAGGCAGAGTTTGCATTGCTTACTTGCGCTGTTGTAGGGTGACCCTGATGAAAGGATGCGCCATGAAATGAAATGGTCAATGTTACTTTCTTTAAGATTCCAGATATGTTTGCTGAGCTCGGTAGAGTTTCTATGTTTTATGCGATGGAAAGTCGTTGTATCTTTCTAACTCAATATATATTGATTACTACTTTTATGTATCGAGCACTGTAATAAGGACAAATCGAAACGCAGACTTCCTATATATAGAAATGTTATTCACCAGCTTAGGTCGGTCCATATCGGGAAAAACTGTGCCCGTGATCCTCAAGACAGAGGGCACAGTTTTTCCCAACAAGGACCGACCTGAGCTAATGATTAACATTTTTATTTTTTCTAGCACTAAACGAGATTTCTATAAGGTCGTAGTAGTAGCAAGTATGATAAATATTGTAACAAATAGACAACTTTTTTGAGAGACATGTTTCGGCATGCTTATGCCATCTTCATTCAATGAGTAACAGAACGTGAGTAATTATATAACAGACAAGTAGATGAATAAAATATTTACAGTATGATGTAATACAAAGGCGGGTACTAATTACAACGTGACACCAAACATCAAAGGTGTGAACTAAAACGCTAGAAAAGTGTTATAATGCTGTAATTGTTTGTTAAGTTCAGGTTTGATCTTACTTATATAAAAAGCTTCTTTGAGTTTTAAATCAATTGAGATAAAAACTCGCATATTTCTAAGCATTTCAACACATCTCCTTCTTGTAAGAACAAATACTCCCTTTCTTGCTTTAGCATTCTGGATTCTACTAACAACTCAATTGATTTAAAACTCAAAGAAGCTTTTTATATAAATAAGATCAAACTTGAACTTAACAAACAATTACAGCATTATAACACTTTTCTAGCGTTCTAGTGCACACCTTTGATGTTTGGTGTCACGTTGTAATTAGGCCGCTTTTGGATTGCATCATACTGTAAAAATTTTATACATCTACTTGTCTGTTATGTAATTACTCACGTTCTGTTACTCATTGATTGAAGATGGCATAAGTACGGTGGCCCAGAAGGCTCAACGCAAACAAAAATATACTGCAGCAAATAAAAAATATACTGCAGCAAATAAAAAATATACTGCAGCAAATAAAATTATACTGCAGCAAAGAAAAAAATCAAAACGCAAAGAAAAAAAGTACCGCAGCAAATAAAAAATGCAACGCAAACAAAAAATACTGCAGCAAATAAAATATGCAACGCAAACAAAAAAAAGAAAACGCAGACAAAAAAATTTGGAACGCAACGCCAAGGAAGACTGGGTAATAGTTTTTAGTTTCCCGCCAAAACACCATGAACTGGAACTCGCTTTTGGTTATGGACGAAAGCGATCTGCGTAGGATTATAGAAGATTACTTTCATCAAGGTTATGAAAATAGAGTTATTATCGATTTTTTAAAGGAGCAGCATGGTACTGTCATAAGTTCGCTGCAAAACATGGTTTCGGAAAGGCGAACAAGCAAAGGATGGAACGAGTGTTGGCGGGAACGAAGAACTATTACCCAGTCTTTCTTGGCGTTGCGTTCCAATTTTTTTTGCGTGTTCTTTTTTTTGTTTGCGTTGCATACTTTATTTGCTGCAGTATTTTTTGTTTGCGTTGCATTTTTTTATTTCCGGCGGTACTTTTTTTCTTTGCGTTTTGACTTTTTTATTTGCTGCAGTATATTTTTTGGCTGCTGCAGTATATTTTTTATTTGCTGCAGTATATTTTTTATTTGCTACAGTATATTTTTTGTGTGCGTTGAGCCTTCTGGGCCACCGTACATAAGCATGCCTAAACATATCTCTCAAAAAAGTTGTCTATTTCTTACCAAACGAGATGCTTTCCAAAATAACCCTAATGATTCAGGGCTGTAACTACGGCGAGATCCTCATAAAACGAATAATTTTTGGGCGACTAGATGGTTGACAAAACAGATGTATTGCAAATCAAAGAAAAAAGCTCCACCGAAACATTTTTTTAGTCGCGTAGTGATAAGCTTTTAAGCAAACGTTAAAACGTTTACTAATAAGTATCTATCAATTAGGAAATCGCAAAAGAAGCCGCGTTTCAAGAAAAACAGTATCAGTTTGGCAAGCAAACTCGAGTTAAATGACTATCAGGATGACTTTTTCTTCTTCTCTGATCTTACGGAAAGGATCTTTCTCTTCCAACGACGATTAGTCTACTAAGTAATACCTGAATTAAATTTCAAGCACCACTGACCATAAATATTGAGAATCCGCCGACAGTTGTAAAAGTTCGTAATTTATTTTATTATCTTAAAGGCCCTTTTTGATGAGACTTTTTCAAAAATTGTTTCAAATAGTTCTATTGCGCTTTGCTTTCTCCGAAATATCGTAAACTTCAAAATTTACCCAGACGGCCGTTTTCCCCACTGTAAAGCAATGAAAAATTATGCAACTTTGGCAACTTTGTATGTTACAGCGCGATGCAATTCCGCTTTTAAATTTTGTTTTCTGGAAGGTGATCCTTTAAACTCTTGGAAAATATAAATTTCTTGTTATGTTATTACGTTTCAGTCTGAATAATGATCCGTTGAAATAATGTACTTTGTGTCTTTTTCGCAGAATTAAAATAAAGATCAACTGTTTCTTTCTGACTTATTTAATGTAAAGAACACTCAGTATAATTTACGGAACAGTGACTTCGAACTGCCAAGATTCGAAACTGTAAGATTTGGTAGGAATTCTATTAAATATATGGGACCTCTCATCTGGTCGAAGTTACCAAGACACCTAAGAGCGATAAAAACTCCAAATTCGTTCAAGAAAAACATAAGAAAAGTCGACCTTTCAACTCTCTTTGAAATTTAAAACTTAACTAAATAACTTTATAATCTTTTAATTATCTACTGTAAATAACTATTATCTACTGTAAATAACTATTATCTACATATGTAAATTTATTTGACTTTTAAATTTTTTAGGGTCCATCATTAGCTTACAGCTAAAAACATAGACACTTAAAAAAAGTTTTTCATTCATTCGTTCATTCAACTTCAATGGCCTATGACGTACTGTTTATGCATGCTAAAATTCACAAGTCTTATAATTAAATAGCTGGCAGCGCCCGTGGGCAAGATGAAACGAATCTTGTGCTCTTATTGCCTACCCGAGCGGGCAAGATGGGCTCATCTTACCCGCTCAGGGTTGCCCACTTTGATATCGCGCAAGGGAAAGAATCAATTGGGCAGAAATACAATCCTCGTAATTTTGGACAGCGTCGACGGTAAAGTCGCAAAAAGCGAACAAACAAAGAATACATAAACGGCTCTCGTGAGTTTTTTGTGCTACAAAAACAGTTCGCTTTCTGTCTCTCGAAATGAACGAGTCTGGATTCTTAATAAAGCGATGATCTTTTTGCTATACAAAAAGTCCTTTATTGACCAAGCTTGTTAGGTCAAGGTGGCTGGATATTAGCCTACTTCCTCTTTTTTGGCATAAAGACGCAAAATATAAACTCGGCCAATATTCAGCCATCTTGACCTCACGCTTGGTCAATAACATATTTCAATATTATTAATAAGCTACCACGAGGCCTCATTGTATTATTTATGAAATATTTATCATAGCAGCTGGAAGGTTCCAATCACTTGTACAACTCAGAAAATCCAAAAAACCACAAGTCGTTTAGGAAGCCGCACAGCTTCCGTGCACTTTGCCGCAGCCTCAAGTATGTCCACGAGGGGTCAAATAATGACTAAACTTCTCAAGTTCTGGCTCTCTTTATGCCCAGCCGCCGAACAATGTCAACGATGAGCCTGTTTTTCTTGCTACGCTTTAGGAATTTGATCTTTTTATTCGCAGTAAATTTTACCTGTTCTGGCGGCAGGAAGGAGGGAGGAGGTCGAGGTGCTCTTTGAAACGAATTAATTAACATAAACTTTTTGAGAAAAATTTTTGTCAGAATGCCATGTGTAACGGGTGACGCTTAGAAGTATACGTATGATGCACGATCCTCGCAGTAGATAGCGCTATTTTTAAAAGCAATAGCGAAAATCAGACCTGAAAAAAATCAGGCCTGAACGGGATTCGAACCACGGACCTCTGCGATACTAGTGTAGCGCTCTACCAATTGAGCTAACAAGCCAACTGGGAGTAGGCCGTTAAGCTGATTCGTAATAAACCCGTGAAAGTGATAAATCAGATATAGTGAAATATATGAAGTTCATATATTTTGAACTGCGGTATTAGATACGTATGATGCACGATCCTCGCAGTAGATAGCGCTATTTTTAAAAGCAATAGCGAAAATCAGACCTGAAAAAAATCAGGCCTGTACGGGATTCGAACCACGGACCTCATCTAATACCGCAGTTCAAAATATATGAACTTCATATATTTCACTATATCTGATTTATCACTTTCACGGGTTTATTACGAATCAACTTAACGGCCTACTCCCAGTTGGCTTGTTAGCTCAATTGGTAGAGCGCTGCACTAGTATCGCAGAGGTCCGTGGTTCGAATCCCGTACAGGCCTGATTTTTTTCAGGTCTGATTTTCGCTATTGCTTTTAAAAATAGCGCTATCTACTGCGAGGATCGTGCATCATACGTATCTAATACCGCAGTTCAAAATATATGAACTTCATATATTTCACTATATCTGCTTAGAAGTATGATACATAAAAATTTCAAGCATAAGTTATCCGACCCTAGCCTCAAGTAAATCACACGCTATGTCTTATTATGGCATGAAAGTGGCTTAAGAATCAAAAGAAATTTGCGAATATTCGTAGCCTTCGAGACAAAGATTCATTTCAAGATAACTTTGCTTCGACACATGTGTCTAGTGCATTTCTAAAAACGATGCACGGTGGAAACATCAATTTTGTTCCCAGACAAGTTGGATGTGATATACATCCACAACTACGTTTCTTTGCTTCTTTTAAACGCAAAAATCATATCTTTACTGGGCAAACAACATGTGAAGAAGGTGCATAAAATTGTAAACAGACAAAGGGATCATTCATGCTAAAAAAAAACACAATCAGCAGAAAATCATCATGGACATGGACCAGACGGAAAACATAAGTGAAGCTTCGAGCGGGCCTTACCCTTATGACAATCATGTGACTGAATAATTCTACCGGTTGCACTCAGAATTAAGATTTTCAGAACTGTCAGAATAAAAATTAATTGAAGCGAAAAGTAAACAAATCCCAGACAAACTCACCCACGTTAGCTTGTAAAATGCCACTCATGTAGAAATCTTTTGCCCTCTAATCAATGTAGTAGGAGGATGTACAACATTAGAATCGAGAATTCATCGAAGAAAAGGAATACCTCCCGGTTAGCTCAAATGGATAGAGCGCTGGACTGCTGTGCGGGAGGTCGAGGGTTCGAGCCCCGGCCGGACCAACACTCAGGGTCTTAAAAATAATTGAGAAGAATTTGCTACCTTTCTATAACATCAAGAAATGGTTAGATATTCTAGTCTTCTCGGATAGGGACGAATAAATGGAGGTCCCGTCTCCTGCAGGGTTGGGGTAGGAGACGTTAATTTCCCACACACGAGATTACTGTGTGATGGATGTCCTCCCCTGGGGTGGGATGGGTGGGATATAGGGCGCACTTAATAAGGAGCTTCGCTCTGTTGTGCGACCCTCACCACACTCTGGTGAAAGTGAGTAAATCAAATCAAATACAGATGCATGCATTTCAAGCGATAAACGGGAAAAACACTTCACCAAATTGTTTTATGAGAAATGACGCCATATCACGCAGGGTATGCAGAATGCTTAAATTGAAAAATAAGATTGGTCGAGAGCATTCAATCAATAAACAATGGTGTGTGCACAGGCCGCCCAAGCGTACAATAATTTTAAAATATGAAGATCGAATTTCAAGCGTACGTGTGGGCCCTGGGCGTGTGGGGCGTTAAAAAAAGGATAAATTTAAAAGAAAAAACAAGAAAAAATATTCAGAAGGATAATGAAACATGACGAGCTTTATGCGACTTTGAAATTCACAGCTGGTTATGGGTTCTAATTTCCGGAGTAGTCAAGAAAATCGAATTAGCAAAATTACAGATCTGTCATGACTGCACAGTTTGCGGTGGATGAAGGTGCTAAGTATATCTTGAGTGCGCTGTACAAATGAAAACCAGATCATGTATCCATAAATGGTTTGTTGTCGACTTAATATATAACAAAGTGCTTCGTCGCGCGTAATACAAAAATTGGCGCGAACGAGATATGGCGGCGAAGCTATATCCTCTTCGCCGAATTTTCGGACTGTCGCTCGATCCAGGAAAAATTTGGTACACTGTATCAAACGACTGGTTTTGTAAATCAAGAGAGTTCATGAGGAGTGATTGAGGACATTGCAGAGGTATGCGTCCGCGATCTGGTCGATGGAAATGGTGGACAAGTCGACCCACCGTGGTTTGGTTCGTCGCCAAAGAAGGACCTTGTTAATGTTTTAGCCCTCTTCAGAATAATTAGAAGAGCGTTACGACGAAAAAATCTCGTTGAATAGCTAGTGGCTGCTTCAGATCAATTTAGGTTGGTGAGGGAATTATTAAATTTTCACCAGTTTGACTCGGAAATGGCTGTAAGATCGAATTTTCGCGGCAGCTCAAGACAGCTTGGATCGCTTGGATTGGAGACGCCTCTATATCTACGCCTGCTACAGTAGCCGACACAGTGGTCGCGCCTGTCTCTTTTCAGATATAAAGCGACCGCTTAAAGATCTGCTGAGGTTGGATAAATCGATAGGACCTCGTTTATTCGTGAAACGAGCTGGAAGACCTCTTGCAGGTAAGGAAAATTTTTGGGTTATCTAAATGGCTGAATCTAAGATGAACATTTAAATCCACTTTCAATTTGTGCACATGCATGTACTGCATGATGCTGCTGCTGATAATGATAACACTGTTTGTTTGTACTGCAGGGAGAGAATTGGAATTGTTCCAATTGATTTAGCTATCACAACTGGCAAAGGGCTCTGTGGTTCTTAATAGAGTGCTAGCTCTGGCGAGCTGTTTATCCAATTGCGATTACTAATTGTGCTGAGAAAAAGTTAGTAGAGTTTGATTTTACTATACTGTGGATATAACTTCTTTATCATTCCCTATCACAGGTAATGGGTAAGTGTTAATTGATAATCCAAACTCAAACGTAGACTAACTCCTAGACTTTTTTTTTGCTTTTCTCAGGAGCAAGGTGAAGAAGTTGATTGTTTGGCTAAATGAGGAGAATAAAGTTCTTAAAGAAGAAGGCTTCACAGTTGGTGGCAAACATTACAAAGCTAACTTTAAAGGTTGCATTTCAGATTGGATTATGCTTTACATAAAAAATTACTTTTAATTAACCTTTTCAGGTTTAGGTCATATTTCATTAAAAATTAATTTTTGTAAATTATCATTTTACTTTTATTTTTTTCTTAGTTACATTTGACCATACATGCTTCTTGAAAAAGTCAATGAAGAAAATTTTGTGCTAGCTGGGCATGGACTCAGAGTTGAACTTTGTTTGTTATGTCATACATTAAGGGTAATTTGAACATTTTTTTCCAAAAAAAAAACAAAAACAAAAACTAAACAAACAAAACTTGAGGCTAAGCAGTGTCAATGTTTCTAGAAAACAGGCATCCCCATATCCCCTTCAGAAGGTTTTTGGTGTGAGCCACCTACCCCTTGGAATATCCACTTTGTTCCTTTACAAATTTTAGCATTTGAGATACCATTCCCCTTTGTATTCTTAACAGCCTTCCTCTTTGGATGGATACATGTGGATACTATTTGAAGTCAAAACCTTAATCAAGAAATTATGTCTGATACAAAAGATAACTTGAGCAGGTAAACTCTTGAACAGTTGACAGAGAGCAGTTAATGATTCAGATCATTAAATGGGCTTCTTTTTGAGTTTTTTTTCTTTTCTATGGAATGGGCCACTACATGTAGCTACTACTTTTGCACCATTCAAATAATTGTGAAGGTGTAGTCTGATCGTCCGGGTGAGTGTAGTCCTGAGAAGGACTGTTGTCGGTGGCAGTGACTGACGTTTCGACAACCTGTGCGGAAGTCATCATCAGAGTCAAGTGAGTGATTGTTGTCAGAAGAACATTCTACTGACAACAATCACTTACTTGACTCTGATGATGACTTCCGCACAGGTTGTCGAAACGTCAGTCACTGCCACCGACAACAGTCCTTCTCAGGACTACACTCACCCGGACGATCAGACTACACCTTCACATGTTACCCCCGGGTTCAAACCATTTACTGCATTCAAATAATTCACTGTCAGTGTTAATAATTGTCCTTTTCAATTTCAGTTACTGTCTGGCCTTCCTGAAGTAACAGAGAAACTTGGCTTTTTTAAGCTGTGACTCTGTGAGAAATGACATCTCCAGGTACTTTTTGGGAACAAAATATTTGAACTGGAAACTTTGGTAAGTGTTTGACATGCCTGGAACAGCAGGGGAACTGTGCTTTTCAAACTGCAGCTCTGTGTTCCTTGGGTACTAAAACGGTAAAATTTCCCTTTCAAACTAATTATAGGAATGAGTTTGTAGTAAGTAAAAGATTGTTGGTATCACCATTTGGCCTGCCTGAAACAGCAGAGGAAACTAGCTTTTCAGGCTGTGACTCTGTGGGAAATTTATCCCCAGGTGTTTCTTGGGCACTAAAGTGTTATTAATTCCACATGAGCCATTATTGAATTTAACTTGTGTCAAGTAAAAGACTGTTGATATCACTGTTTGGCCTGCCTGAAACAGCAAAGGAACTCGGCTTTTCAAGCTGTGACTCTGTGGGAATTTTATCCTCAGGTGTTTCTTGGGCACTAAAATGGTAATGTAATTACACATAAACAAGTCTCTATTTTGATTGATAATATCCTAATTTGTAACCAGAGGACAATAATTTTGGAACTTTAGTTCTCTAGAGCAGACAAAAGGTTCACCTATTTTAAGCTGGACTCTGTGGAAGTCTAATTTTTACAGGTGATTACCAGCCACTAACAAGGTAAGATCACATGAAAAATTTTGGTTCTTTGTTTTCAAATTTTTTTAGTGAATAAATGTTGAGATCACTGCTTGGCTTGCCTGAAACAGGAAAGGAGCTTGGCTTATCTATCTAGTGATGACTGTATGGTAATTTTTTTCATGTGGTTCTCATTTGCACACAAAAGTGGAAATTATAATGAACTTAACATGATCAATTCAGTCTTTATTCAACTACTTGAAGCAAGCAAAGGAATATTGTTGTTACCTGTTCTACAATGAGGCCAAAAGTATTTTTCATACTACATGTATTTGAATCATTACTGTGAGTGGTGGTCTTAAATATTTCAGTCTTAACAAGAAGCCACAATAAAAACTGAATGTCTCATTTGATGGCATCTACATGTATGTGTTTATCCACTGTATGTAGTACAATACAAGTAACTATGAACGTCTATAATAATGGTTTTGATGTTATTCAGTGCCTATATTGTTTCTATCTAGGTGGTGTATTATCGTGATGGAAACCTTGGAGTGACACCTCTTAGTGCTTTGAGAAAGATTAACATGCAGGCAAGCAAGAAAAGAAAAGATATGTTGTCAAAAGAGTCATGTATATTTGTCTCTTAGTTACATTGTCATATATTTTATAGATTGGGCTTTTCCCATTTGTTGAATTCCCAAAAATTGGATACCATATGAATTCACATTATCTAGTAGTTCCGTTTCTTCTCCAAAATCTATGACTAGTTGTGACTGCAGAAAAGCTTTCTTGGAATTTTGCATTTTCATTGCAGCTTCTAGGTCAGCACGCCCCGACAGATTAACAACACCGTTTGTTATTTCTGTGGAGCCAATGAAGGATTTTGTCAAGCACAACTTTACCTTAACGTGGTCAGACAGAGCTCGCTCCACGTCACCAAGGTTGTAAGATTTAAAGGACATACGAAGAGTTTTGTCCTTTCATATGGGTGGCTTCAGGTGTTTGCACTCTTTAGCTCCACTAAGTGTAGCACTTCCTACTTTGCTGGGTAAATGACCAAAAAAAGTCAAGTCTTACATTTGTAAAGATGAAGTGACATCATTTTGCTGCGAAAGAATTTTAAAGTATTAGTCAAGTCCACAGAGCCGTACAAAATACATTAAAATTCACGATATTATGATAAAAATATTTTTAAGAAACAATAAAAGTAACGCTCGTCTCACTGGAGTGCTTCAAGATGGCCTCAGGACGACTTGTAACCCTGAGGTTATATACTCCTGGGCGTATATAACCTCAGTCGCCATTTGAATTACGCTATTTGATCTTCTTTTGATCTCAAAACATACACCAGTGTTGTTCGTTGCCTGGTAACAAAAAGTACATGACATGGAAAGGCATAGTGAGGGCCACCAGTCTTACTCTTACAACCATTGCAAATAACTGATTTCGGGGTTCTAGTTCACTTATAGTTTGTAAAAATATGCGGAATAGAGGATCAAGAAAACTGGCCATTTTTTGTTCTAATTTTCAATACTGGGCGCGAGCATGTGAGCCGTTGTCGATACAGCCCGGCCTTAAAACTGATGCACTTCGTTCGAGCAAAGCCGAACTTGTAACATTGCTTGCTTTGCTACACTGATAAAAAGCGGCTGTCTGAAGTAAAATTGATCAAAGACCCAACGAAATAATTAAGCTCTTATAACACGTGGAACTGTGCAGAAAAAAAACCCTTTGGAGAAAGATAAATGGTAACATTACGAATAGTCTGAAGAGTTTGATCCAAATTTGTTTTTTTAGTACTTACCGGGAACTCTAGGGTTATGTGCAGAGTTTAAACGCTCCATGATTTCTGCCAGCCATTTCAAGTATGCCCATTCCAGTTAAAAGTTGTGGCTTCTCTACTGGAGCCTGCTTACTTCCCAAGTTAGGAAAGACGATACTCTGTGGAGTATCACAACAAGGATGCTTTTGGATGTAATGCTTTTCTAACGCCCTTCTTGTTGCCATGTGTTTCGCGCATATTTGGCAATCTGTAACGTAGATTTCTGCCATAGTTAGTGAGCACCGTTTTCACGTCCAGCCATTCACGTTCTTGGAGCGGAAGAACCAACTATTCCGGCATGAGTTTCAAACGCGTGTGTTTCAAACCGGAGATTCATTATATGAAAGCTACGACAAGGGATATGTGTATTCAAGCCGGCTGTAGGTAATGAGATTTACCTTTATTTCCAGGTTACTACCCAGATCTAAATAGTGATCCTCTTTCCCAGTCAAGTTTCCACAGCAATTTAGCGATCTCTAAAGTTATAACATGGTCTTTTAAAAGAGCACAAAAGCAGCATTTTTCTCCAATTAAGTTGACGTATGAAATACCTGAATAAAGAGGAGTCACTTTCCGAGTGTTTAGCGACTTTGCGTTGCGTACGACTTCGAGTTATTTGTGCGTTGTCGATTTCTTTAAGAAGACGAAAGCGACGAACAGGAGTGGCTAATTCACAAAGAGTGAATAAAGAAACAAAAGCAAAGATGAAAAGATAGAAAAGAGGTAAGCTAGGATCGTAGATCGCCGCAGGCGAATAAATACAGAGGCAGAGGTCCTTAATCAGAAGCACGTCGATGAACGAGAACTCGTTGAGAGGGAGACAACATGGACTAAGTGTCGCTAGTGACATTTTTAGTCTGGGAATTATGGCGAATAATGTTTACAAAAATAAGAGATGGAAGCCTTATCCTTAATACTTCAGAATGCAGTGCACCTCAATCCAGCCAAGAGGCCAGAACTACTAGGAACTACTAGAACTACTAGTATTCAATACTTACGTTGTTCTCTAATCGTTCTATTTTTTTCTTTTGCTGTTTTTCGTGAAAAGAAAATTTGTGTTTCAGAAACTAGCTAACTAATAAAATAATATCCCTTATAAATGATAATAGTCAGTAAACGCTTCCATCTTTATTTCTGTGTAATGGATAACGCAACTTAACAGCAGTAACTGTGTAGCCTACAAATCGTTGTATTTGACTTCGGTTGTTAAAATAACAAAATTTTTCAGGTTGACAATCTGTTGTTTATCGCATCTATAATTTAAAGGAAATAATGCCATATTCTATTGATTATTGCCCTTTGGATTAACAGTCGCGTTAATGGCACCGGGCAGATTAAAGTTGCGAAATTATCAAAATAGCAAAATTAATGGGCAGATATAAACAACTAAAAAATAAATCTTTTAGATAACCTGGCGTAAAACTAATCAGTTTTCTGTAGAATTTATGAAAGGAAATTTCTTAAATCTTATAATTACATTTCCAACCACTTTTGGAACCACCTTTAGTGATGCATGTCATGTTACATCGAAATGAGCAATTAAGTTTTGCAGCTTCTTTACTCTGTGGGTTAAGGAATGGATTTAGAGATAACGCTTAGCGTCACCTGAGCCTGCTGAGATCTGCTAACGAGCGTACCTCAAACAGGCCCCATATCACATTTTAATGCACATTATCCAAGAAGTTACAAACCGGACCGGTCAACCCGTCATGCTGCTTAAGGCGCCGGATGCAGGGGATACATGTACGAGCAAGCAGAAGTTGATGAACACTTCCGAAAAGAAAGGCGACCAGAGGGAAGTGAGGAGAAAACGTAAATCACGAGAAGAAGGGAGGGTGGACGAAATTTTGGAAAAGAGGATTATGATGAGGGAGGTGACATAAAGGAGGGTGTGAATGGGGTTAACCGACTAGCGACAATTGCGTTGTAAAAATGTGTCATAAAATGTGTCATTAACGAACAATGCAATCACTGACACCGGAAATAGGTGAGTAGAGTGAAACTCCCTTAACTGGTGACGTTTAGCCGCATATCTAGACTATCAAAAAAAGTCCTTCGTTCGATTTACTATGGCGCGCGGGGCGAAGGCCCTTTCATCCTTGATTGACGCCAGAAACATGTCGCTGCTCTTAGCCTGACGAATCTAAGTAGCTCTTTAGGACCCGTGGGGATAAATTTGTCACTCACAAGTAATTAACTGCTTCAATAGGTGACTTGTCATTGCGAAAGCAGATGCTTTTTAGGTGATGTGTTAATCAGAAGTGCTTCGTTTTCGAGATTTGGGGGTGCTTCGTTTTCGAAATTTGGGTGTTTTGTTTTCGAGATTTGGGTGCTTCGTTTTCGAGTTTTGGGTGCTTCGTTTTCGAGTTTTGAGTGCTTCGGTCTTCGGTCTTCGTTTTCGGGTGCTTCGTTTTCGACACTACCTTGTAGGTACGCGTAAACCTTTTGCCCTTACTACGCGATTCAAAAATCAAAGCGCACCTAACCAAATAAAAGACTCTCCAGGGGATCACTAGAAAGGTTGTGAAGTTTGCGCTATTGCCAAACAACACCATCTTGGGAGTCGTGCGTGTAAGTTTTCCTATTTTACAGTTGACCGGTGACACCGCACGCGTTACAAAGCAAGTCGCCAAAACAGTGGTAGGTACTTGGTGAAATCCTTCATACATGTATCAAACCTTAAGAACATGTGGGAATACATGGTCATTTGCATACATTAACTCACATTAAGGATTTCACCAAGTACCTACCCGGAAAACAGCGTTAAAACGACCGCTGGCAACAAAGCGGCTACCGAAAAAAGGTAAGGAGACTTCGCATATTTTATTCCGCGCTTTTATTATCCCTCTAAATTTTTTTCTTATTTTTTTTAATTTTTCCTTTTTCAACGGCCCACACATACGCTTGAAATTCGATCTTAATGTGTTAGTTATTGCTGTTAATGAACTTTAGACCCCAAAGAAAGCGGGTCAGAATTGGATTCCATCCAACAAAACCACCTCCATGCAGATGGACTGAGATAGAACGATGGACACCTCCTGACATGAACGAAAGCGATCCTCGCCGTAATAAACCCTACTTAAGTAGAAGAGGAAGTAAGGGCTGAAAAAAAATAATAATACCAACCAAAATGGGAAACAGAGTGTTTTTGAGGTCGAAATTTTAAAAAATCCTGTTTTACATGCCGATGAAACTAAAACATATGATACCATTCGCTTCAAGCCTCGTGACGCTTCGCGCTTTGTTAGATATGTTTTCGTCGCTCTTATTCATTTAGAGGTCGTGAGTTGTACGTAATTGGAAGAGTACAATCTTGGACCTGTTTACAGAAAAAAAAATTAAATAGCCAAAATTTTCCATCGTACCCAACGAATATACTTTCCACCATTATATTACGAACAGAATTTTGTGAACTTGTGATAGCACCCGTCGCACCTCCGTTAGTTAAGCGGGTCACGCCAAGGAATACGACGTGACTTCTGCTTATTTCACACTTCTCCCTTTTTTGGGCTAAAACCCTACTGTTTTAACGAAGACATTTAACCGTTGTGCCTATAATTCCGCGAAGAGGAAACAGGAAGTCATAGTAAAGCGCTACGCAGAAACCCATGCGTAGATCAAATTGAAAGCGGAATACTCATTCTCGCTTTAGTCTAAAGAGAAAAATTGAAATTTTCACACATGGACTGCATGGTCGAGCGAGATGTTTCATTTTACTCTTTGATAAAAACCTACGAGGGCATTGAAGGAGTTTATGAATAATTATGGCGTTATTATAAGAAACAGACTTCCCCACGGAAAAAGACGAAGACAACTAGATTAAAATATCCCAAGGTGATCTAAAATTGTTTCTTTGTTGGCTGAATTTCATATGAACCGCACTATCACAACGCTCCAAATCCTTAAAATAACATAACAGCGAGTGTAACTTTACATTTCTTACAAGTTATAATAATTTATCTGGCTATCAACCGTATAATTTTGGAATTTACAAAAATGGAATATGTGAAGAGCTAAGAGATATGAATGACCAGTTGTTAAAGACACTTACCTTTCATGAGGGAAAACAAGAATTAAATTCATAACCTGCTGATCACTAACAGTTGAAAAGGGGCGATGTGTAGTATATCTCATCAAATGTATATCGATAATGTTTAGCGACTTTCCATCCACAACGGAATAAGACGCTTAGCCTGGTAACGAGGAAATCTCGATTTTCGTCTCACAGTACTAGTCTCTCTCAAGTGTGGTCGTCGTGAAGAGCATGAGCTCGTGTTCCAGACATCAGCGGGTTATAGAGTTTATTCCTCCCAACATATCATGATGAACAGTTTATAATCTCTTATTTTCCCCTCAAGACATCGAGCTTATTTCTATGTCCTCCCTATAATCTAGATTTCCTTCCCCTTGGTAAAATTCTCTTTTTTTTTTCTTCGAGTCCCCAAGTTGTTCCTCAACCTTGTTCATGATATACTCGTGGGAAAAAAAAAAGAAAAGAAACAGGAAAAATTTAAAACTGCAAAATCATCATGACAGGAAACGCAATATAGCATCCGACCACATGTAAAGTGCTATAGACGGGGGTTTCCCTATTAAGAATCTTAAAGGAACATAAAGTCAAAAATGAATGAGGTGTACCGTTATCACCGAGCCTCTTTGGCTTGAAAACGAGTATATATTTTGACTGCTATGGCCTTAAAAAGGGGTTGGCTTTGCAAGGAGCCACGACAACGTATGATGGCATTGTCCTTGCAAATTGAAATGGGCAGAGACAGAGAGGCAGCCGAAATGTGTTATTCGAGCTCAATTTTTCATTGAATTCCACCGATTCCTGTCTTCTGGTCTTGAATGTCATCATATGCTGTCAAGAGGACATTTTTGATGTTGCATACTGGGCATGATATGGAAATTTGGGTTTTATTTCGAAGTTCTTCGAAAAATGTAATAAGAAGGATAGCGCCTGTTTACATGGAGGTGGAGGACCTCAGGAGGTTGAAGTAGCCTGCCTAACCGTGGTCGAAAATTAGCTCGCATTAGCATACAATCATACAATCCCGGGGTGGCGTTTCTGGAGGTTGTTGGCGCGCTTGCAAATGCAACATGAGTACGACCCTAACTAGGCGGGTTATTCCAGTCAAGGCATTTACACGTACAAATTGTGACCCCGGATGAAAGGGTTACACTAACCAGCAGACTTAGCAACCCATCATGTAATCTTTACCAGGATGATATAAGAGACTATATGGACCTCACCTATCTGGGATCTATCTCACCTTACCTCACCTATCTGGGGTCCCCCACCTCCATGCGAACAGACACTTAAGTCTTCCTTTCCCTCCAACGGTAAATTTTCTTCACCAATCTCCTGAGAGCGGAAACCGCATGAAATCTGAACACATACATGGCTGTGGATAAGACCGTGAGAGTGTTATATTATTTTGATTAGACTGACTAAATATTGAGTAGCCACCGGCGAAGAAGCGCCGAGAAAAAATGATATGAAGAAAGTATGATAAAGAGGGCAAATTTAAACAGGCTTCTTTCTATGGCGCGTTTTCAGGGTCAAATTTCACATTCTTGTACTTCATTCTGAATTCCGAATTCACATCACTACATGACAATTGCATTTACAAAGTAACTCTGTTATAGTATTTTAATTAAAAACAAGCCATCGTCTACGTTTTTGAAATAAAAAGTACACGTTCCGATTTCACAAAAAAGTTTTCCCGTATTAAAAAAAGTAAACAATTTCAAAAATATTCCCCCTCCGATAGTTTTTACAAGTTTCTAATAAAATATAAATGCACGCAATTTTTTTCAGAATTTAAAATGTCTTTACACATTCTGCAATCGCGTACGTCGCTATACATTAATTCTGAATTTAGAAAATGCCTTTTGAATTGAATAAACGCGTTTTGAATTGAATACTTTTTGCCAGGCGTTCCTGGCGGAATTCTGGATGGCCTGGTCGCTTGTTCAGAGCTGCGCTTTTTGACCAGCGGCTCTCGTGTCTAAAAACAACCACTCGAAAACGTACTCTGAACTGCTCAGAGTTGTATTTTTGTATTTTTTTGTTGTGGATGGAACAACTTGTGGATAATACAGCCTTTACAACGGAGCAATGGCAGTTTTTACAGAGCTTAAGGCTCACTCTTTTGGATTCATCGTGACGATTGCACCAAGTGTCAGCGAAGATGTAGCTGATTACGCTTTGTTTCGGCTACAGCAATTGCCGCGCCATTTAGCGCGATTGGCACATGTGACGCATGTTTAAAATGCAGTACAGAGAGAGATTGATGCCGTCAATAGTATTTTAATGAGTGTGGAAAAAAACTTTGCTCCCTTTCATCCAGGAAATTCATGTCAGAGTACGTCCTACACCGGAGGCGTTGGCCGCCCACGTATTGACATCAAAAGGGAGCAACTGGAATATTTGATAAAAAACATCTCTATTCCTGACATTGCGGGAGTCCTTGGAATTTGTGTAAGCAATCATGTAAAAAAGCGATTAAGAGAGCATGGCCGAGAAATGGCATTGAGGTGGCTTTCAATAACTCCCAGAGCAGTATGCTGTGTCAGTGGACCTCTTGCCTTATGGCATATTGGTGGTAACCATAAGTTGATCAGGTATTAAAAAGTGTTCTATTCATTCAAAAAGGATGGCAGAATGATTTATAAATTGAGGCGTTTGGGAAGCCGCGAGTAGAATCAATTTCCTTCCCCTTTTTTCTTGAATAAGTTAAGGATAGTTGAAAAAAACTCAAATATCATGAGCTCTGCTGTCTTTATCCGAAACATCTAAATCTAAGACTGACACTATACTATTACATCCACAGCCGATGAGTGGATTGTTGTATTTCAGGTGGAGAATAGTTATACACGGTGGTGTAGATGGGTACACGAGAATTCCTGTTTATCTCCATGCTGGAACAAACAATAGGGCAGATACAGTATGCGAACTCTTTGTTACTGCTACTAAAGAATATGGATTACCCTCCCGTGTCCGATCAGACAAAGGAGGAGAAAATGTTGATGTGGCTATGTATATGTTGGAGCATCCACTACTTGGTCCCGGAAGAGGAAGCATGATTGTGGGAAGAAGTGTCCACAACCAACGTATAGAAAGACTATGGCGAGATGTTTTTGAGGGTGTTCTGTATCTGATTTATCATCACGGGTTTATTACGAATCAACTTAACAGCCTGCTCCCAGTTGGCTTGTTAGCTCAATTGGTAGAGCGTTGCACTAGTATTGCAGAGGTCAGTGGTTCGAATCCCGTACAGACCTGATTTTTTTCAGGTCTTATTTTCGCTATTGCAGAAATAGCGCTCTCTACTGCGAGGATCGTACATCATACGGTGTTTTGTATATTTATTATCATCTTTTCCACCATATGGAAGATTGTGGAGTTCTTGACC
The DNA here is from genome assembly GCF_964205215.1 of Stylophora pistillata. Classification (NCBI taxonomy): domain Eukaryota; kingdom Metazoa; phylum Cnidaria; class Anthozoa; order Scleractinia; family Pocilloporidae; genus Stylophora; species Stylophora pistillata. Next base: position 11,800,249 of record NC_142526.1, read on the forward strand.
CTACAAATTCTGGACACCTATTTCTCTTACATTTTTTTGGTATATCCCCCTGCATAGGCCTTAGGTAGGCCTTTGCCTGGCCCAGGACGCTTTTCAAGTACTCCACTGAGAAGCCATTCAAGGGCACTGGCAGATTCATCAAATCTTTAGACCTGTCACTTTCGCTTGTGCTGCGCATAATGGGATAGCAAAGACGAGCAAGCTCTAGAAAAGTCTCTATTATACATCTGTGCACGTCACTTCCCTTTCCACTTTTGGGGAACTCAATTTTTTTTTCCCCGAGGTTGTTGATTGTCAGACGTACGCGTTCTCCTGACGTTGGTAATTGCTCTGATTTCGACGAAGCAAGGCATACAAACGCACGCGACCAAGTTGGTCTCCCAGAATTGTATGGCCGTACTCTCGCTTTAGAACTTCTAGAAGAGGACTGTCTGATACCAGTACCAGCTGGCGGCTGGTATCCAAATAAACGTTGGTGTTCTGCACGAACGGAATGGCTTGTAGATGGTACCGAGTTGGTCTGTTGAGGTGCCGGTGCCAACGTCACAGGATTAGCGTTTGCACTCGTATTTTATGAGTTTGATGGATTTGACGCCCTGCAAAGCAATTGAGCCGTTTGAAGAAAGCGATCAGCGCAATCGCGGAGCGCTGTATTTGTAGAACTATCTATTTCTTCAGAACTAAAAGCACTCTTCACGACACGTGCAGTAGTTGCAGAAACGGCATACGTATTCGTAAGAGATGCGCTTCTGAACAAGCGACCAGGCTATCCAGAATTCCGCCAGGAACGCCTGGCAAAAAGTATTCAATTCAAAACGCGTTTATTCAATTCAAAACGCATTTACTAAATTCAGAATTAATGTATAGCGACGTACGCGATTGCAGAATGTTTAAAGACATTTTAAATTCTAGAAAAAAATTGCGTGCATTTATATTTCATTAGAAACTTTTAAAAATTATCGGAGAGGAATATTTTTGAAATTGTTTACTTTTTTTAATACGGGAAAACTTTTTTGTGAAATCGAAACGTGTACTTTTTATTTCAAAAACGTAGACGATGGCTTGTTTTTGATTAAAATACTAAAACAGAGTTATTTTGTGAATGCAATTGTCATGCAGTGATGTAAATTCGGAATTCAGAATGAAGTGCAACAAGAATTTGAATTTTGACCCTGAAAACACGCCATAGCCTCCAAACCTAGTTGACGGCATTTTTGAAGTTTGGTGGCTCTTTCGAAAATTTTGGTGGGTCAAAATAATCGTTCGCACTGAAAACAGTTTCGCGTTGACGGATTTTTTTGGCAAAACAAACAAAATTTCGCGTAGTGCGAACAGGCCCTACTTGAATATTTTTCACCTTGTCAAATACGAAATACCCCTGGAAGTAAAAGTGCCCTACAGACAAAACAACTACTTTATAATCATTCATCCTTTATTTTTCTTCTCTTTAAGCTTTTCCTTCATGCGTTGCCGAAACTGAAGTGAAACTCGGAAGGACTTGGCATGCACGTATTTAACCAGCGCACGCAATTGCAAAAGGTATTATGCCTTGCGTGAAAATAAAATTATTCTAGGAAATAAAGAACAGCTTGTGAGGTATAAGGAGCCAAGCTTGACCGAGACCGGAGATGAAGAAAGGTAGCTTGTGTTCAGTGGTCGTACACAGGGCTGCCTTTAGAGCTTGCGCACGCTCGAAAGTGTAGTAGTAAGTGAAACTAAATTTTTTTTACTTTTTTTTCTAAATGAAAGATATTTACAGCCTCTTAGATACCTTGCGAGCAAAGACTCCTTCCTCTTAGATACCTTGCGAGCAAAGACTCCTTCGATCTTCCTGGAAATGTCGGGAAGAGGAAGAGGAAGAGACCTTTCTCGACGTTTCTAGAAGATGGAGGGGACCTCTGCTCACAGGGTACCTCTTAGAGTTACCCAATTCTTAACATTTTCAGAATTATCACTGCGTGCAACATCATTCTTCAAGCCTGGCGCATTATGCTTAAGACAATGCGTCAATAGGCAGTTGTTCAAGTAAAGCACGTTTCTGATGAAATGAATTACTGCTGAATATTTTCCGAATTCACATTATGTTACGTCAGAGATCATCGGCTTCCGCAGCGAAAAGAGACGCGGGAGAGGTGGGCCTGTTGAGGTTTCTGTCCAACCGCGGACTTTAGTTAATGTATTAAATCACCACTGCAAATTACAATCTAGTCCCACCTTTTTATCCATAACCCTCTCAAGGAAGTGATAGAAGTTAGAAAATTTACATCAGGATGAACTCCAATCAAAAGTCAGCAAAGTACTACATTTCATTCTTTTTTACTTTTAACCTCAGGACCAATATAACTTATTACAAAGGTATATCACTAGTCTTAACTAACCTTTACCCACTCTTTTTTGTTAAATTTTACAAAAATTTTCCTACTTATGTATAACAAGTTCTCTTCTTTGTTATATTTACTTAAACAAAGGAGGAAATACATATCAAATGAATATAAAAATAACGAAGGTCTTTACAAGGACCATGTGGGCTAGCCAGGCGAGGCTTACAAGGTTAGACAATAATTGTGTTATAGAGAAGACGTGATCTCCACAGTATTAAAAACAATCACATCTTCTTCTTTCGTTTTATTTGATAAAAATGAAATGTTTACACGGCCTCCTCTAAGGGAAAAAAGGAGGGGAATTCCCACTCGGAAGTAACAGATCTGATTGCCCGTCGAAGTGACGGTAAGTTCTAGGACGAACCAGAATCTAGTTAGTTGGGCATGGCTCCAGTGATTCACACCTTCCTTAGGAACTTCTCCATAAACAACGATTGGCTTCACTTTTTTAAAGCTATGCCCTGATGCAGACCTTGAGGCACTGTTGTGTGGACCTAAGAAAAACGGAAATTATAAACGATGACTGCCAAGTGACATTTTTTACAATTTAATCAAAGTAAGCGAAGAGCATTCAGAGGCTGCTTAAAGTGCTACTGAAACGTAATTTTCATATCCGAGATTTTTGCAATATAATAGAGTTTGAACGTTATTTGCAAACGCTGTGTACTTTTTTTGGGCCAAAGCATAGCGGAAAGTACATTTTTAACCATTCGAAGTTGACCGGCTGAGATCAAAATTGGCGGCCATCCAGTCTATTTAGTTAATCGGCAACTGACGAGATCCACAAGATTAGGATCGAAACCGCGGTCTTGCCTGACCATCTACAGAAAATGTCGAAAGACATTATAACGGCAGATGGGCTACTAAACGCCCCGGGCCAAAGCAATGCCATTCAGAGGATGAAGAAAACATGGAAGCCTCATACGACACCGCCACTGAAGATGATCTACTCGGCAAGTCTGAGGATAACGAACAAATCCCTCTGTACCAAATGCCTAGCAGAACATGCCCAGAATCCCTACAATATAGGGCGAGGGCCAACATAAGAGCAGACGAGGATTTCAAAAATGAGATAAAGCAAATCCTTAACGCGGAGCAAGAAACAGTATAGGCGATCATGTGCTTCTATGAACGTGAAATCGGTCGTTTTAATACCGAAATAAAGAAAAGAAAACGAGCCAAAACGGCTGGAACACCGAACACTAAGAACTGTAGTACGATCGAATCAGCGCGCGTGGCGCAAGCTGAAAGTAATCAAGACAACTTAACGATCGAGACAGTAAAAAAAATAGCTGTACATCTACAAAGGCGAACGATTCGCAAAAGACGCAATCCCTGATGTGCGTACTCAGTGCCACACATAAAGCAAATTCTCATGAAAAACTGGCATTTAACAGAAACACAACCACTACTGAGCGAACTATACAAAAATCCGCCGCTCGTATCTTACAAAAGAGGGCGGTCGCTCAAAGACATACTCGTGAGGGCTAAACTTTGAATAGGCTACTCTAAACACACGCCGGGGAGTCGTGTAGGCCTGTCAACCCCATTTTACGGCACCATCTTCCTCTTCGCTACTGGAGACAACTTCGCTTCGTTCAGAAGAAGATTCACTTGACAAAACTTTAATATCTGCCATCTCCTTCGCCCACGAATACAAACAAACAGTGAGTGAAATAAACCACGTTATCGGAGTGAACACAACCAGTGACGTCATCAATCCATTTCACTCGGTACCAGAGCCGGACATGGTTTTGTGCAAAATTTTTTATTTGAACGGTTAAAAAAGATATCTTTCGCCTCTTTTTGGCCAAAGCAATTTATCTCATGATGATCAGCATATTCAAAACTACAGGTTAGAGCAAAAATTTCAGATACGAAAATTTCGTTTCAGTAGCACTTTAAACGTGCATGAGAATAAACAATCGTTCCGATTACCAGCCCTTCCCCACCAAGGAAGGAATCGCTAAGTCACTCAAATGGCAAATGTAAGATTTAAACGTGCGTGACTTTTCCCCTACTTGCGTTACACTTGATTTAAAATTTAACTCGTCGATCTTCATGTGATTCCTTTCACAAAATTTCTTGGTTCTCGTTTTTTCAGTGCATACATCGGGTTTCAGTCTAGACCCTCAGTGGTTTTAGTCTACTCGTTCAATTTGTCAATTTTTCCTCGATATATTCTTGTTATTGTAACTTTCCCTTTCAGTCGAACCATCACCATCCTAATCGTCACCACCACGTGTTTCGATCAAATGCGTTTCATTAACTGAACGTAGAATAAATTTGCTTTTAAAATCGTCTCTTGGTTGAAGTCTATAACATATAGAAAATATCTTTCATGGACTATAGCGACTAGTGACAGTACAAATAGTCAAGAGATATTTCAAAATTGACTGTATGTAAAGGCCCTTTACAATATCGGTTTTCCTATGGGACTTTGTAAGTGTTATGCAGAAATTGATGTATAAAAGCACAATTACGGAGCCTAATTCGTAGCCCTCTATAGAGGAAGCCCTGACCTCTTGACTCAGAAAACTTTTGAAGTTTCTCAGTGTTAAATCAAGTCACAGGCAGCCCAAGCTCACTACGAGAAAAGCGGACGTGACTCTTACCGTGTTGCGTAACGTTTTATATTTCTAAAGGTTTGTATGGGATGTTATCGGTTTGCCTTAAAAGAGAGAAAAAAATGTCTTGTTTTGAAATAAAATGGGCTCACCTTATTGCCTTGTTGTTTTCTTTGTTGATTCCGAACGTCTCAGGCCATTTTGAAGCGTTTTCGGCGAGTTAGCGCTATGTTGGTGTTCAACAGCAGTTGAACACCAAACCGATAACATCCCATACAAACCTTTATAAATATAAAACGTTACGCAACACGGTAAGAGTCACGTCCGCTTTTCTCGTAGTGAGCTTGGGCTGCCTGTGATCAAGTTTAACAATGTGTGACTGTATAATTGGACACTTACCATGTGCGCAAAAATTAGCTTGACAAGTCCAGGTCACTCCTCTAGGAGCGTGGAAAAATTTGACAAACATGATGTGCATCCTGAAATTATACGTAGGTAAAAATGAAATGAAAATTGGTCTTACTTAAACCTTGGGTACACTTCTTTGGTCCTACTTAAAGAAATAACAGTTCAATTATGAATCACTGGTATCCCCAGTGAATTTTAGTTTTCACCAAAAGGTGAGCAAAGCATCCCTGCACAATTCTTGACACTCCACTTGAACATTGAAGTTCACCCCAGCACTCCAATCAGTTATCGCCTCTAACAATTTCTGAACATCCTTTAGCAATTACCTCTCCCGATTTCTGAACATCCTTTAGCACACAGATAGAAAATGGAAAAAAAAAAAAAATGGATTTTGCTTGATCTAACAACGGTAGGCCATCACATCTTCCACCAACGGATTACTTTTCTCAGTTTCTTGTGCTTTTTTTAGGCGTCGAAAAGGAATTCAAGATCAAAAGTACAGAAGAGCAATAACGATTTCTTATTACACGACTCGGGCAGTCAGAGGGCCAATAACTAAAATCAAACAATCGAAATGCTCTATTGCCGGTCAATATTCTCTCAGTATTGGACCGGGCACTGTCCCAAATGGTCCCGAATGATACCGCACTTGTGTCCCTTTGAACTTCAGTCGTGTAATAAATCTCTTATTAACCAAGCTTGCTCGGGACCGTAACTGGAAGAATATCGGCCCTCGGTCTTTTTTGTACGGACCTCGCTGCGTTCGGTCCGTACTGTCAAGACCTCGGGCCGATATACTCCCAGTACGGCCCTCGCACTTGGTTAATAAGATATATATAATCTGATAATTTCGCAGCTGATTAATACTTACAGATACTTATACTTGAGACAACTTGTACCAATTGCTGAGCTTGCATCTTGGTCATGCTAGCAAAGAAAAACGACAATTACAACTCACAAATAAAAACAAACATACCTATCTCTAGACCTTTCGCCTACAACAAACATTCAGACTTCAAAAGCTAGTATTCTCTCAAGCATTTGAATAATTACTTAAAAACATACAAAGCGTTGTCTTAAATGTGGACTCAGTGCGAGCACGGCAAAATATGCAAATTGAAGATGTGTCTAGCAAATACACTTCGTACAATTTGAAAGAAAGCTTTACTCACTTTAAAAAGTTATCTTTGCTTCTAAGCAAAAAAGTGACAGATGAAACGAAGAATAACTATATCTTTTAAGTAAGTTTACCTCAGTGGAAGGGAAAAGTATTTATTTTTATTTTTTGTCACGCTAACAGGATCAGTTCTTAGCACCTTCACTTCAAGAAGATAACCCCGGCACTCCAGGAAGTTATTTCCCCATGTAATATCGGTATCTTATTTTTAAAAAAAAAAAAAAACATGGCCAAGGTACTTGTTCTCGTCGGATGAACTGTCCGTCGTTGCTTTATGTGATGTTGGGTTTTAGGATGACTCGTCTAATTATCTGAACATGAGACGGGAGAATACATATATCTGTTTAGACGTTTTGTTGTGTAGTATCGCTGAGTATTTTTACGAGTTGTGCCGTATTTTAACGAGCCCGTAGGGCGACTCAAAACACAAATAACGAGTAAAAATACTCAGCGATACTAAACAACAAAAGGTCTAATATGTCATTTATTATCCAACACGCCAAACTGTTATTTCAGTGCGGGCGAATTTCGCAGATATTTATTTACGGGGAGTCCGTGACAGAAGTATGCGAAGCGGAACGGAATTGGCGCGTTGTTGTGTCGCTGTTTCTATTTTCTTCATTAAATGAAGAAATTTTCTGGTCGTAAAGCTGTTTTTCTTCCTTCGATTCATCTAATGAACTTGGACCTATATTTGCCAGCCATTCTGGCTCCTCGTCGTCGGAAATATGATTCAAATTGTCCGCCACTTTTTTTTTTCGTAACTACAATCCAATTCTTCGCTTGCGCGATACGAGAAAACCTGTTTAACCGGTACTACAATAGACGAGTACAAATACCGCGTGATATTTCTACTCGTTTATGGCGTTATTTGTACTCGTCTAGGTGTAGTTGGATAATAAAAGAGCTAATTGTAATTCTCTTGTAATACTCTTAAATTGTAATACCCTAACAAATGGCGCCTAAACAAACATCTACGAGCACCCTGCAACTAAGCATAACTACAAATTAAAATAAGTTTGGTCTCTCCACTGATTCAAAACGGATTTTTTTTTTACAGTTTCTTGTACTTCTTTTGGCGTCAAAAAGGAATCAAAACCAAACGTACAGAAGAACCATAAAAATCTGATAATTATGCTACTGATTAATACTTACAGATACTAATACTTTAAACAACTTGTACAGGGTTCGTACCCTTTTTCAGAAACAATTTTCCAGGACTTTTCCAGGACTTTTCCAGGCTTCGGATTGATTTTTCCAGGACTCCAAAATTCACCTTAACCCTTTCACTCTCAGAAGAGACAAATAATTATTCATTTCTACTTACTTTAATTTCAACAAATTATCAGACATACAAATGAGAATTATAAGAAAAATATAAAATATGAAGTCCTTTGATTGCACACTAAATTCTCAGAAGTAACATAAAAAATCCGTGGCCGATAGTAAGTAGAATTAATATTCACATCTTGGGATTGACAGGGTTAATCATTTTTGAGCTGTTGAAGCTTTCCATCCAGCTGCTCTTCAATGTCTTTCAAGGCTGCCCTTTTTTCCTTGGCAGATCTTCGCAAACTGTTTGATTTGGCAACCCAAGTAAGGTTTCTTGAATCTTCAGCCTTATCAGCAAATTCATCTGCAGTCTTTAAAAGAGCCTCTACATCAGTTTCAAACTGCCGTTTCTTCTTCTTAAGCACATCGATCTCATCCATTGTCGCCTTTCTTTTAAGCATTTTTTCCTGGGACACTCTAATTCTCTTCTGCTCTTCTAGATAGGAAAGATACTTCTGTCGCACTCCAGCAGATGACATAAGAAGTTGCTTTGAGATTTTTACATTGGCAAGGCCCTCAACTGATTCAATATGATCATGAATAATCCTCTGTGCAATAAATGATCTCTCTGACAGGTTCTCAACTGCCACTTCTTTGTTTACAGAAAAGCCTCTTTCAACTGTGGCTTGACCATGAGACATTAGCAGCAGTAATTCAATGACCCTCCACACTTTCGTCAGTTGCTTATCACCAGCCATGTGTTCATACAACAGTGTGTCAACTCTTGAAGAGGGTTCACTAGGGTCAAAATCTTGAAAGTCAGGATTACCTGCACATTCATCCAGAAACTGTCCAAACTGATATATCACCTCATCACACTCAGCAGCCTTTAATCTGTGGGCTTCCACAAGAATTGCAAGAACTCTTTTCATTTTGTTAACACATCCTTCTTTCTCTGATGCCATTAGCCTTGGATCCAGACAAGACATATTCCTTACCAGTCGATAATTTATTGGTGTTTTGTCAAGCAGTTTAGAAGCTGTTTTTGCAAGAAAATCTTTACATTCCATTCTGAATTGAAGAACTTGCCTTTCACTCAATTTCCCAGACTTTTCTTTCAGCATCTGTTGTGCCACAAAGCCAACATCAACTTTCTGGTAGTCTAACTGCTGTTCTTTATCAGTAGGCTTCAACTTCAGGATCTTCAAAGGAGATGTTGCCTCAATTACAAGTTCACTCTTGATAAACCTATTAAGCAATGATTTCAACAAAGTGTACAAACTAAGACTCATGAATGGCAGCATAGGTCTATCAGTCTGAAATGCTGTGAGAAAAGGATTGATCTGTTTTGCCACTGATGCGAAGAAGGCGATCTTTGCAGGCATCAAGGGATCACAGCAACTACCGCTGATGGTCTCATAAGATTTGGATTTGGGATCAGTAACTTTCTTTGCCTTAACAGCATTAACATATTTGACAATATGAGGCCACACTTCAAGTGCTCGCTCGGCAACTGACACATTCTCCAGCCACCGGTGCTGGCAGAATTTCAGGGGGAATACACTGCTACCAGTTACTTTAATGTAGTCTTCTCTTCGAGCCGGACTGTCTTTAAACAGCCAGTAAAGACTTGAAAGAGTTTTCTGCACCGTCCATCCAGCTGCATCACAACCATCCTTAAAAGCTCCATGCACAATATGTATACCACAACTCCCTGTGTTAAGGAGAGTGCAACTGTAATCCCTCTTCAATTCTTGCTCTACCATTTCATAAAATTTCCAGTTCACCTTAGGCCCATCCATAGAGAGTTGAATTAAATTTCTACAGCTCAAGTCCTCTTTGCAAGAATGAAACTTTTCAAGCATATCTTCTGCACTGGCATGCCCAAGAAATTGTGAATCATAATAGCGAGTTTCAACTTTGTCATGATTCCAAATGCGAACATGGAAATCCATCTGCTTCTTTTGCAGTTCATGATTCAAACTTTCATCAAACAAAAGCACATATCCATTTGAAGATTTGACTTTCTCCTTCAGAAGACTCTTGAAATGTGGTGCAATACCAAAGCAAGAAAGGTAAGAAGCCTTTTTCTCCCCACAGGTAAATTTCTTTGCAATGTCACTGTCTGGAAACATTTGCTGCACTAAGAAGTTTATATCTGCACAGGAATTGTAGGAATAATGACTGCTATTCACCTTTAGGGCCCATCAAACTTCTGCAGTTAAAGTATCATTCCTTGTCACGAACCCCGACATACCTGCTGTTGTACTAGCACCACTACTTGATACAGTCAAAGTAGAGTTACTACTTTCAGTAGCTTTTCGAGGGGCAGTGGAAGAGCAGTTCGACAAAAGGTTTCTTATGTCGCCGGTTGTATTTCTTTGTTGCGTTTCCATAAGATAAATATGCTTCTTTCCCTTTTCGTGGCTTTTCAACGCCGATTCTCCCATGTTTGATACATCAAACGCCTTCATACAAACTTTGCATTTTGCTTTAAACTTGTCAACGTCACGTTCCAGCCACAATTTATAGGAAGCGTTTTCTAACCATCGGTCACTAAAGAAGCATTTCCCAGGCATATTTCGGAATAAAAACGTTTAAAACTAAAGACGCCCATGTACTGATTAGATGTTACAATTCTCCAAGTTACAAAATCATGCATGTATCAAGGTTACTACTGCGCATGAGCTTATGATGATACACGAGCCTTCTATCCATTGTTATACTCGAGCCCGCATGTTATCTAGTCAGTGACAAGATCAGAAGGGACTTTGTAATGAGAAAAAACACGAAAGAGAAATAGTTATGCGGTCAAAACCATAAACGCGAACGATTTAATAATACTCAAGAACATTTGCTCATTTTACTTTTTTGTGAAAATTTTATTACTTTATTCAGTTTAACAGATTTCCAGGACTTTCCAGGACCAGCAGTATTTTTCCAGGACTTTCCAGTCCTGGAAAATGTGATAATAAAATTCCAGGACTTTCCAGGATTTCCAGGACCCGTACGAACCCTGCTTGTACTAATTGGGCTTGCATCTTGGTCATGCTATCAAATAAAAACAATTAATATAATAATTGAAAGCAAACATGCCCCTATCTCGAGACCTTTCATCTAAAACAAGTATTCAGATTTCAAATGCTAGTCTTCTCCCAAGCTTTAAAAAAACACGGTTTCTGTAACATACGGCTTGATGATATTTTTCCAATCAGTGGATGTGTCATCAAATATAATAAACAGCAAAGTTCCTTAACATCATTCCCAAACATCATCCCAAGATCAATAGTAGATCGCAAGGACTATACACGAAAATTTCTTGTTTTAAAGGAAAATCATTATTTTGACACAACTTCAAATTAGGCATGACGGATCAACCATGACAATCCAAACAAACAATATACCAAACCAAACGAAAACAAAAAACAAAACAAAAAAAGTAAGTGTTTTATGCTGTTCTTCAGTAACACTGTGAAATTTAACAAGTAGTATATATCACGGCCTACATTATAGAGTTGAGGTTACATGCGGGAGGTTGCTAAGCACGAAAGAAGGGTAAGAGTCAAGTGGGGCGGTAACCAGGGGGGACTCTAGTTTCTTGAGTGCTTTGCAAACCTCCCAAGCGCATCCATAATGAGTAAGGGCAGAATACCCTGCCACTCATTTACAAGTCATTGAATACGAATGGCCTCTATTGTGAAAAACGAAGATAACACAATGGACGCTATTCTTATTCAATGACATGTAAATGAGTGGCAGGGTATTCTGCAGTTTAGCTCCAGAAAAAAAAACAAGCATTAAGCAGTATACACCCATGGGCAAATGGTGGACACTTACTTGACCGAATCGAGCGCGCGCTGTGCTTTGGTTATGTTATAATATAAATTAGTTTCCATGGATCGGCGAAAGCTTGGAAATTTAGTCTTTACTTTTTCGGTGGCTTATGCTCTTAAGAGTTTATAAAAAATGTTTAATCTGTTATGATCAACCAATTTTATAAAAAAAAAAGTATGGGATCTGCAAGCCCCTGAATAAGTTCGCTTATATTTCATTGGTTTTTCCTTCTCAAGTTTATAACATATTCCCGAAATATCTTTGGTGTTTATGGGTTTTCTGAGCTTCACAGTGACATGTTTTCACGTAAGTTTTGAACATGGTTACTACCTGAATGTCACAACCTATTTGTTAATCAATGACTAACTTTTAACAACTAACAAAAGAAAATCAGTTGCTTACCTCTTCACCAGTACAGTTGTGCTTGATCCTCTGAACTGTGGGCTGCCTGTTGAAATCCTCATCCAATGTTACTCTTGAATACTCCTTATAACAACACTTGGGGGCTGTTGGTTGTGCAACAGGAAGCTCCTGGAATTCAGAGAGTTTTTGCAAGGAAAATAATTCATTTTATCTGAACAACCTAGAAAACAATTACATCTTAATTCATAAGCTATTTAGAGGCAAACAAATCCAAGTTTGCTTGGCAAGGAACATTTCAATAACTTCTTTGATTTCCTGCTCAACATTTTGGTAGAAATTGCAAACTGATACAGGCGTATCCAAAAGGACCTTCAAACTGATACAGGCGTAACCAAAATGACCTTCAAAACAGAATACTAAATTTGGCCAGAACAATTACCTCTCAACAAAGCGAGCCGGGGTCTTCTCATTGCTAATGGAGATTGTTGTCACCATCTGGCTCTCTCCAGCCCCCTTCCTTCCTTCGCTTTTCTCACTCAGATTTCAAACACCTTTCTTTGATTTCCCAATCAAAGTCCTCTCTCTCTCCCCTCTTCCCGCTATTCCACTTCAAGCAAGAAAATGTCAGATAGCTCCACTAACTTTCTGCCGTAGTTTCTGTTCATCTTAGAAATGTTGATCAAGATTTTTTCCTGCATTATAGTAACAGATATCACAGACCTTTGAAATCTTGTGGTCTCCACCAAATTGGAGCTCAATCCTGAACCAGTAAACCCTGAATGATAAGTTGACTCCTTTATAAAGATGCATATAGTCCCATTTTGTGGTATTCCTGGCTCTCTTGGACTAAGTGCCAATTAAGTCATTTGTTCAGATATTAGGAGTTAATTACTATGAGTTAAAGTCACTGTCTGCATGAGCTAGCATTTGCTCAAATTAACTGGATGAAGGTCCAGGTAGAAGTCCATAATTAACACAGAGTGGTAACTCTATGGGTTTTGTTTACCAGTGTTTCATAATGGTACTACTTGTTTGGCTGGATATTTTACGCCAATGTACTCTATTCATTTACATTGTAAAAGTCAATTTAATTATTGTAGTTTATTGCAAGGTTTGAAAGTAGCTGGCTAAAGGTGGTTGACTGGCCGGTAGTTTGAGTCACCTGGCGGCTCCGACTGCCAGCTCTGCTTCAGCTGTATGTGCTCATGACTCAAAAACGAGTTTGGTGAACCAAATTGATAACTTCTGAACTGAATGCAACATGTCCCTATTCATTTTCATACTACTGATCCAGTACCACCTTTAATCTGCAATTGCAAAATTTAAGTGGGTCTAACCACAATAATTATCCTTGTTTGATCTGTTTGTTGATATTCCATCATGAAACCCATTTTAAGATACGGCTGAACAAAGCTATTCAAAACTTAAGTGGGCTATTTGCCAACATACACACACACACAGCGGGCAAATATGTCTAGCAGCCCCAACTCCACATCTCCTAGTTTTTTTCTTAATATTTCTCTCTTTAACTCTTTCTCTGTATGCTCCCTAATTCTGTGCAAGCTAGAGAAAATGTTTTGAGGAGCCCTAATCAAAACTGCATAATTCACATGTGGCTGGTACCGCACTATGTCTTGTTACTTAGGACAAATATAACCTATAAATATAACATGAGCATACACTTGATCTCAATTATCCTTTGCATTCTACATTCCTTCAAATATAATTAATAAGCCCTCCTCTTTCCTAGGGAAACATAAATTATCATTTCAGGAAATGTATCAAATAATGAAGTAAAATTAAGTAGTTACTTTGGTTGGAAAATACAAGCGGACCAAGCTAAGTGAGTTTCACAAAAGTACACAGTTAATCAAATCCTTGCTTTATAGTGAAAGTGTGATCTCCACTACATGAGAGTGATCACCTCTACCTCTGTCACCTTGAGTGATAACAATTAAAATATGATATGCTTTGTCAATCATTTCTCAGGAAGGGGGAGATTATCACACAAAAGCAATGTATGTGATTGACTGTTAAAGTATAAGAGACTACTTCAGGTATGACTTGATGATTTCACACGATAGATGTACCCCTACTTGAACAATGTCAGACTTTGCCATTTTCAGGCTGTACTATATGGCTACAGACCTTGGAGGACTATTTACTTTGGGGGAAAAAGGAATGCAGGCAGGATGGGCAAAGTAATCTGGAAAAAAAATACATACATACTGTTCAGACATAATTACCTGAAGACAGCCATAAAAGATCTTACAATTATAGTAATGCTTCACCCATAACTTGAATTTGAGGTGGATGATCACAATTAAAAACACTGACGACCATAGGGAAGTGGAAGCTAAGGTAACTACGAAAAGAGCCATTCCAGTTCTGCCATTCAGTGACAATGGGGCATGGGATTTCTGGAGCTAGTTGAATTGTAACAAACTTACACGTTGCCCTGAATGAGCCTGACAATACACTGCAAGTGGATCTTGTGGGAGCATGGTAAAACCTGTAAACCACTGAATGAGTCCTGCAAATGCACATGAGAACAACTTAAGAGAACATTGTTCTTACTTAAAAATAGTTATCTTAGGTTCTTTGTAAATAAGAACTAAATTAAATGAAACAATGAATGTGTAATATCAAATTTAAGTTCTTTTGAGTTCAAGTCTTGGCTCCTCCACTTGAAGAGGATAACCCTAGCACATACTCCAGGAAGCCATTAATTTGTCCTTGCAGTATCTGTACATTTTAATATAGACAATTGGAAAGTAGAATGTCAACAAATGAATTTTGTCTGATCAAACACTACATTTTCTGAAAGCTCATATTAATAGAGAACTGTGTCAGACAGTTTAGAGAATTCGTATTTTGATCTTAGGAGTGCAACTGTTTGACCCTGCAACTATAAGATTGACGATTACATTAAGGACAAAGTGGAAGCATGCTTTCTCAAACCACTAGGAGGGGACAAAAAAGATATGAAAGACTTTGTAGGTGGAGTTACACTGTACATGATAGTAAATAACAGGAGTTGGAGTTAAAGAAGAGAGAATCAGAGAGCAAGGATCTATTATGTCCTCTCAGCTAAAAAATCATTGATCCATGATTATTAAGAAATTACCTGCAGGCATACACTGCACTTGTCATGGCCACCCTGTGGTCTAACCCTGCAAGGTCCACTGGAAGAAAGGCAAATAAAATAAAGCTAAAATAAAACTAGAAAATGCAAAAATGACCCCCAACTTACTGATGAATAATTGGAAGATGACATCAATGTTACTGTTTGGGGTTGTACTGGGTAATTTGCAGTGCTAAAAGTTAGAGCATGTCATTACCTTTCAAAGAATAAAATTTTAAACTTTTGATATGTTGGTCAGAGTTGTAATCAAATTTGAAATGAGAATGCATTATAGAATACATAGTGCTCATGAATGGTGAATTTAATAACAAAATACACTTGTGTATGGATTTCTGAGAGGGTGACACTTTTTGGTGTGGCTCAATTGTGAAGCTGTTTCACATTTTCATCTACCAACCTGTATGTACACTTTATGCACCAACTACCTGTATGAGACCAGCACTTTTGCTTATAAAAAAGCCTTACAAGGATAAGACTTTGCTCAGACCATGCCCACCTGGCTTGAAAGCACACTTTAGCTTTTGCTGCTTCAATCCCTTCTAACCAAGCCTGAGGGCTGTTGTGAGTAGAGTTTAATGACTCCACTACAAAAGGACCATAAGTGGTTGTTGGCAGCCCTCCTCCTGCTCCAGTTTCTCTCTCCTACAGGGGAAACAAAGATTTTACAACCCAAATCTCCCAATTCACCTGCAAAAATTAATTACCTCTGATTGCAAATGACTACAGTCTTTCCCCTCATTTCTTATTGTCTGGCCATACATGTCCCTTTATTTGCTAAATCTTGTATCACCAAAATGGTAATTAACCCTTTTAAAAAATTGCAGCCGAATTTATACAATAGGTATACAAATGTTCATTAAAGTATGTCTCAGAGACATTATGTACACACAATACACAAACATACAATAGATTGAATTAAAGTGTACACATTTAAAAAACAAAAACCGTATCAAATAGACAAAAAAAGTACACAACGACCTTGCAGCACAGCATGTAACAAAAGAGGGTACTACCAGATATGCACTATGCCTTAATGAATACAGTCACCAACAGATATTGAAAGTTATCAAAATAATTAGATATCTTTATCAAATGACAACCAATATGTTAGCTCTGAGGGCAAAGAATTAAACTCAACTCAATACCTGCCCAGTCTTTTTCAAGTTTAAGTCTTCCATAAATTTTATTTGGAGCTTTTTACAAGGTAAAAATACTTAATATGAAGTAAAAACCATAAAAATTTTACACTAGATCATCAGGTTAAATAAATGTACAAAAAGCATACTAAAAAGTATACTTTTGGTATAAATAGGCATGTTCAACACTATCTATAGTATTCCATTTTGAAATTTTTACATGAATTGTCAAATAGTGACCTTGAAAAAAGTGACTTGCGACAGTGGAAAGTGTATCCTAGTAAATTCTTCACCACAACAGGTTACAAAATTTCTGGAAAAGCAGACATAAATTGCCAACCTGTAATTTTCCTACCACCCTCATAAAATAATGAAAATAATGTCCTATAACAATTAAAAACAATATGTAAATAAAAACATGTCATCACCTCCCGTTGATGATGACAATAATAACTGGCTTCCTCTACAGCTTCCTTACCTCTCTTTCTCTCTTCTTCCGCACTCTTTCTGCTCGTACTTCACACTCTTTTCTTTCAATTTCCTGACCAAACTGTTCTCTTTCTTCTCTCTCCCTCGGCACTCTTTCCACCAGTGCACAAGCTTCTTCCATGTGCTGTTCCAATTCAACCAGGGAGCTATCTCTGGACTCCACTGACTCTGTGCCATGGTTTCTGTTTGAGAATGAATCCTCAGTTTGGCCAGATTGTTGACTTCCTCCTGTATTGATACCAGATATTAACCCAGAGCTTGAAGAATAATGGGCCCTGCTACGTTCTCTATAGTGTCCAGAAGCCAAATGATCACCAGATGTGTAAACTGCAATGCTACTAGAGTTACCCTCACCAGATGTATTCAAAACATCCCTGTCTACTGTGACTGGCAGAAACTGACTACCTCTGCTTAGTTCTGATCCTGACAAAAGCCTGCTGTCAGATCCATTAACCTCTGCATTAGAATTTACCAAGTTGAAGTCAGTGTTCGAACCATTGTTTCCTACAATGTACACTCCACCAGCCTGAGGGGAAAATGAGGAGTGTGGTGAACAATATGGATCTGGCCTTGAAGCAAATTGACATTCACCAAAGTTTAGTTCAGCTTTGTTTGAGTCAATTAAGTTCAACATGCCATCAATATGAATAGCTCCTTGTAATGAAGGATTCTCAGTAAACATCTTCTCTGCATTAGTGTAATATAAATTTTCATGAAGATGTTTGTCCTCGGAGTGTCTTGCTAAGAAAGCATTGGTCACTCCATGAGCCATAAGTCCAGCAACTTGGGGAGGAACTAAATCTTCCAATGAGTAAAACAAAGAAGATCCTGGGGATCTGTCTGTTTTAGAAAGTCTGTCTCTTGGTCTGGCCCCTACATGTTCCCATTTAATTGACTGACTGCCCACTTGAGAATCAGACTGATCTGTTGCTGTATCCTTTTGAGCAGTGATTCTTGAACCTGAAACATTTTGCCTCTGAGTTGTGTTTCCATAAGGAAGAAAATCTTGATTCATACTATCAAAGTCTTCTGGCATAAAACTATCATGGGCTATATCTGGTAAATTAACTGCACCATCTGTGTCATTAAACTGTCGATGTTTAAAATAGAATTGCCTCTCTGCATCATCACAAAAAGAGGAATCATGTGAGCCCTCTTTGTCCCTTTTGCCATTAGGAGCACATGCTCCTTTCAGCTCTCCACCCTCAAATTGTTCACCTGTAACTGAAGGTGACTGAGACCTCACTTGGTACTCCTCTCCAATACTCGTCGCATCAAATGACTGAGACAAGCTTGAGGCTGAGTCACATCTTTCCTTTGACAAATCCACATCTCCTACAAGCCTTGATTCATTCATGATCTCTGGATGAAAAGTATCAGCAACCACTTCACTATTATTGTTAAATGGGTGTAAATTAGAACTGTTGCAAAGTTGGACCTCTCCCTCGGATTTAATGTTGTCAAAAATGTCTTCCCTTTCTTTCACTTCATCAGATAGTTTACCATCAACACTTGAAACACTTTCAGACACTTCATTCTGTTGATTGCTGTCTTGAGGTGGATAGGATTCCCCTCTGTATGATTCATCACCATTGTGAAAAGGTACAGCAAGTTTCTCTACAAGATCAAAACGATGGATTCTTCTCAGAAGATCTCTGACAAAGGAACAGGAAAATTCCCCTTTTTTTTCCAATTCATCAAACAAGTTGGAACCCTCCCTGATTCTGGCAAGTCTGAAGCTATTCAATTTGGGTTGAACAAGAGTTTTGATTCTGCTTAATTCCAATTCTGATAGGGAATGCGAGATCTCTTGAAGTCTTTGTTGAAGCAAGAAACCTGCAAAAGAAAAGGCACACAAAATACAATAAGTATAATATTTTTGTCAGAAGAGCAGGTATTTTTCTCTCATTCATATCAACACATGCATCAGAATAGTATAACAGATGCATGTATACCATAAAAACTTTAAACCAGTTTGAAAATTCTAAACCAGTTTAAAATTTTGAAACCAGTTTAAAAAAAATTAAACCAAAGGTAAAATTTGAACCACAACATATTTTGCATAAATTACCATTGTTTCCTAATGACCCACATTCTTTCTTAAATATCACTTAATTCCCACCCAAGCAATGTCCCGCGTCAATTTCTTCGCAACCTATACTTTTGTGCGGATAGGTATCATTGGTAAGGATGCTGCAAACGTTTATAGTCTTTTGTTCTGATTGGCGAAAATAATAGCAAAATATATTTGGTGATTATGACCATCTATATCCCACTATTTTGAATTTTACTGCAGAAGCCATTTATCACTCAGTGACCTAAAACTGTATATGGTGGGGAAAATTAACAGCAAAATTAGTGAGTCTCAGTAGTCATTTATGCTACAAAGATGCCAAAAAGATTTTGAGTGACTAGTTTGTGATACAAAGTGTGCAATGCAATGTCATGCTTCCATACACATCTGAAAATTGACCAACAAGCATTCAAAATGGTTGGCATGTTTTTTCAGAGTGAACAGAGAAAAGAGTCAGTTGTTGGCCTGGGTTATTTGGACAACCCAGACATTCCATGTGGTTTTATGTTAAATCAAGAAGGTTGTTACCTGATTTGTCTAATAGACCTCTACCATCAGGTTGTTTAAGATCTGCACATGAAAATGCCTGCTGTGCCCCTGTAGCTCTACCATGTTCACTGGAGGGCTCACAAATCTTTTTACAGCGCATTTCTTTGCTTTCTAGAAACAATTGTTTCCCTACTTCAGCTTGAAGATCTTCATTCTTCTCTTCACAGAGCTTTAACTTCTCCTTCAATTGTTTTAATTCTTCTCTTAGTTCATAACATTGAGCTTGGTGGAACTCAACTTCATTTTGCAATTCACAGATAAGGCTGCTATTATTGGTAATGGTGCCTTTACCATTCTCTCTTTCAGCTGTTGCAAATACTTTTAAGATCTCCTGCCTGATATGTTGAACTAGGGTCAAATCTGCAAAAGAGAGAAATCAAAATCATTTAATTCTTCCTTCCACACAATTAATTCACACAATTCAGCACCTTTCCAAAAGAGATGACCTGATCAGCCGCGCAGTGTTATTTTAGTATGACACTCGCAGCTGATTACATTGATGTTCAAAACTGGACAAGAAAAGTCCCCAGTGAGATCTTACAAGGGTTATCTTAAAGCCAAGTAAGAAAGGGAGGAAAGTCATGCAAACTAGAAAGTTGACAATGATACCAATTACTGCTCTGCATGTTTTCAATATTGACAAGAAAATGCCTGAGAATATTTGAAAGCACGAGGTAAAAAGAGTTTAGTATCTAACTAGTCTAGTACTAGGTAGAAACTGTAACTATCTAGGAGACATAAAAATTCAAAAACAAGAAAGTAGCAATTAATTAATCATGTAATCATGCATATTGTGTTAAAATTTTGTTTTCCCAGAATTTGTTAGCCAAAATCTATGAAACATCAAGCAACATGTTTTCCAGTTACCAAATCACCTATAATTTTGCATTGTCAACACCCTTATAGATCTTAGATGCAGCGCCTTCAAAAATGTTCATGGTGAAACCATGAGTCAAAGTTGACTAGTACACACTACAATATCAAAAAAGCTGCCAGTAACAGCTTTCTTAACTGTATTATGCTAGGCACCTCTTAGGATAAAATGATAACATGGGCGAGGATTATCATTGGAAAATAGGGTAGGACGTTAAAAGTAAAAATAAACAGCAACTTACAACCAAAATCTTAAAACGCATATACAACTCATGAAACTGACACTGCTCACTTAATATCAAGTACAATTTTTCTGTAGACATTGAGGGAGGAGCTGCACCTCTTTTTTCCAATATTTTCCAACCAAATGAGGGGTGCACTTAATCTGCTAAAAGATTTGGAAAATGTGCCACAAATTTGCATAGAGTTAAATTTTTAAGGCTGATTAGCAACCTAACAAGAACTTCATAAAAATATACCAAGGTACTTATCGATCATCACTTTTGCAAGTTTGGTGGCTCCTAACAAAGCTGCTTATATATCATGTCCATAAAAATGTGTGTTTAACCTTTTCCATAATAAGAAACTTTTTAACCAGTTGAAGGCCACCTTTGAGTAGCTCGATCAACACTACTCTACAAAGAATTTCCATTCCATTGTAAAGCTGTTTACAGTGTTGCCCATGAAAATGTTTGTGTCAGCAAATAAATGCCTGATCAAATGCCTGGTCACTAAGCTACCAACAACCCAACAAACAAACTAAAGATAAATTCTGACTTGTAGTTTTAATTTAAATGCATTTGAAAATCTGACAGGAATGAATAAAATACTGGCTGACTAACACCAGAGTAAGTTCAAACATAAGTCACTATATTTATCATGTCCATATATACTACCTGATAGTTAATATTATAGGTAAGGATTGAAACTTATGCTGTTCACAATGTTAGAGAGTTTTTGCACATGTACATTTGATAAAGCAACCAATATCAAGCAGGTTTCTCAAGATTGCACCTGTGATTTCTTCTAATTTCTTCTCTAAAACTTTTCTTCCAAACTCAGGATGTGGCTCATCTGTTAGTGTGGTTTAGGAATTTATGGTAGCATAAATGTCAAAAAGCAACTGAAGTAACACTGAAACTTAAGCTGATTGCTTTTGTTACTTTGTGAGCACATTACACAACCTTCTCATAGTAATATCATGACTTTCATAGTGAGTGACGGACATGCACATTGTGGGGATCAGAAAAGTATGGAACACAAGAAATCTATATGTACTTCATATAGTGAGTATTGTATGAAGATTGATTAAAAAGGTTATTTTTGTACCATTTAAGTTACTTATACTTTATATTTCATGACGAGAATTCAAGGATAAACTACTACTACAACTTCAAGGGAAGTGACAGAGATTTCTAAAACAATTTTCTTGGTAAAATTCGACATTTAGCCAACACCACAATCGACTGATTAATATCCAAGTCTACAATTCTACATTTTGTTTATACTGCTATCATCTGCCATGGCTGGTAATGTTCTGCCTCTATTTCCTCCTTTCTCTGTGCATGAGGACAATTCTTCCATAGATCCTCAATGGAAAAAGTGGTTCAAAAGCGGATTTGAAATATACTTGGCAGCCCATGCTGTGAAAAACCCAACTCGGAAATGAGAGCTGTTATATATTATGTTCTGCCAGAGAAGGGAGTGATATATTTGAACACTTCTACAAATTGGGTGTGGGGACCCCAACAACAACATGAAGCACTTGAATCTCTAAAGGCTAGCAGGGTGACACGTCCTGATGTGATGGAATACTTCGACCCACAGCTCAAGTCGGAATAATAGTTGTAGATGCCAGCCCTGTTGGCCTGAATGTCATCACCAATGCAAGTGGTTCACTCACTGACTGCGAGAGTTGCTACAGCCAAATCAAGAGAGAGGACCTGGCAACAGTGTGGGTTAATTGTCAAACACTTCCACTTTTACCTTCATGGATCAACCTTGCAGATCATTACAGACCACTGGAAACAATTTTCAACAAGCCCACCTGTAAAGCAACTGAAAGATTGGAAAGGTATAAATACAGCTGCACCTACAGCCATAAAAATTCAGAGTTGTTTACAGACCTGGAAAGTGTAGAAAACCCTGCAGACTACATGAGTTGTCATCCCGTACATAATTCGACAATTAGTAGCTCTTGAAACATTGCATCATCAGACAGTCCCTGACTTGCTCACAGTGGCCATCAAGGTGTGGTTAAAACAAAGTCCCTGCTGAGAGAAACTATGTGGTTCCCTGGGATGGACAAGATGGTTCAGGAGAGGATCAGTCAATGTATACCATGCCAGACAGCTAAATATGTCTCCTCTGCCACATGGTCCTTGGCAGGAACTTTCCGTTGATTTCTGTGGTCTTTTCACTAATGGCGATTACTTACTGGTACTAGTAATTGATGACTATAGCAGGTATCCAGAGGTAGAAATTCTGAAGTCAACCTCAGTTAAGGCAGTAATTCCCCATCTTTGCCAGGCAAGGGATTGCAAATGTGGTAAGAACAGACAACAGTCCTCCTTTTGACAGCCAGGAATTCCAGCTAGCTAGTCCTTCTCTACTCACTTTGGATTCAGACACCACAGAATGACATGGGCATGGCCGAAGGCCAATGGAGAGGCAGAGAGACTTATGCAAACCCTTGAAAAAGTCATAAGGATTGCTACCATTGAATATAAGAGTTGGAGGCAAGAGCGTTTCACTTTCCCGCAACATTACAGAGCAACTCCCCATGGTACAACAGCAAAGTCACCTTCCAAGCTTCTTCATGGAAGGAAATTGAAATCTATATTGCCTATGCTGATCAAGCATTAGAGCAGGACTCACCAGAAGTCAGGCAGACAGATGTTATAAACAGAAAGAGCAGATAAAAGTGTATGTAGATAAGTGTCACCATGCAAATTAAAGCTTCTGATCTAAAGGTTAGTGACAGAGTACTGATCAAACAACCTAAACAAAACAAGATGTTAACACCTTTCAACCCATAGCCTCTTGAGATAACAGAGAGAAAAGGGGCTATGGTAACAGCTCAGAATGCAGAGAGATCAGTGACAAGAAATGCGTCATTCTTCACCAAGATTCCTTCAAACACACATGCATCAACAATGAGCAGTGGTGATGATGATTGTGAGAACTGTCTGACTCAGGATATGAGCAATGCTGAGTCAGATGTGAATCCAAGGAGATCATCACGCATCAGAAGAACTCCAGACTATCTGAAGGACTATATCACATAACTATTAATCAGAACTGTGTGCAGACAATGACTTGGACTTAATTATGAACTTGGTATTAGTTGATATTTGTCATATTTTTGTTAGCTGTTTTTGTTAGAAGAAGGGAGGGATGTAAAATCGTAACTTTCACATTGCATGACAGACATGCACAGCGTGGGGATCCGAAAAGTACAGAACAAGGAATATGTATGCACTCAGCGAGTATTATATGAAGTAACAAAGGCTACTTTTCTGCCATTTAAGTTACTTATATTTAATATTCACAGGCTTTCAGATTCTTAAAGAAGAAATTAAAACAGCAGTCTGAGATGCAACTGTTTTCATTACCATGACAATTGCAAAATTTTGCAGAAAAAATTGCAGATTAGGTGACCTTGCTTGATAATCATACTACAAGCTGTAACACTTTATCACTTAGAACACATAATTTTCTTGAGAGATAAAAACTCAAAATTTGCAGGAGGTCTTACTTAAAATAGTACAAAACATCTACCTCTGTGAAGGTGTAGTCTGATCGTCCGGGTGAGTGTAGTCCTGAGAAGGACTGTTGTCGGTGGCAGTGACTGACGTTTCGACAACCTGTGCGGAAGTCATCATCAGAGTCAAGTGAGTGATTGTTGTCAGTAGAATGTTCTTATTCCAGTTCGTGTGAAATGATCGGTTGGTTTTGCCGTGATGTTATTGGCTGTAAGACTCAAGTGACGTAAGTCGTTCGTGATTGGTCTGTTTCGGTCTGTCGGTAAAGCTAGGTTGTTCTTTTTCGGTCGTTTGTGATGTTTATGTCGTGAATGAGTCGTTTGTATGGGGCGGGTAGTTGTTGACATCTGTTTAGGGGAGTCTGTTCTAAGTTAGTAAACCAGCTTTCCAGAGTCAGTCGTTGAAAATAGTCAGTGCTGTAGGTTAGGCATTGCGCAGAGTCCCAGTCAATGTTGTGGTTGGTAAGTCGATGGTGTTCAGCAATGTGATTGCTGACATCACCTTTCCTCGTCGCCCGTCTGTGTTCAGTCAGTCTTGTTGTGAGGTTTCTGCCAGTCTCACCGATGTAGGAGGCTTGGCAGTCGGAACAATTGATCTTATAAATCGTTCCCTGTCTGTTCCTCGGTTCGTCTTTGTCTTTAACGTTGGTTAGTAACTGACGTAGTGTGGTGATGGGTCTGTGGGCGACGCGGATATTGAAGGGTAGTAAGATGCGCGAGATGTTTTCAGACATACCTTTTATGTACGGTATGGTTGCTGTAGTCGTAGGGGTTGCGGTGTCGTTTGTTTCGGTAGTGGTAGTGGGTCGGTGAGTGTTTCGTCGGATGAAGTCGTTGTTGTAGTTGTTCTTCGTAAAAACACGGTGAAGGTATTTGTTCTCGTCGGATAAGCTGTCTGTCTACCTCTCCTTTCTTTTTTTCTGGCAACCATAGAGTTGCCTATCATGTCCCCAAACGAAAACTTTAAAAGAATTGAGATTAGAGCCTTTCAGGGTTTTTAATTTCCCAAGATTCAGATGCAAACATGGCACAAGCTTTAAACTGTCAACAAGCCAAACTACCATGGTGGCTAAAGACAATCACTTCATTGTTATCTAAAAAAAAGTGTATTAATGAACTCTAAGGTTTACAGCAAATACAAATATAATAATAATAAATAATAACAAATATTTGTAAATACAAATACAATAATTAAAAATATTTGATAATGTTAGTTATTATTAAATAAATAATACAAATACAAATATCCATTGGCCTATGACATCTGAAAAAGAAGTTAACCAAAAAGAATAGACCAGAAGGAAAGATTGCAAAAAGGCCAGAGATTTGAAAGTTATGCCTGCTCAGATATTAATCTTGGCAAAGCGCTATATTTCTATAACGTAATGCTAGGCTAACTTCCAAGTGAGGAGATTCATTGCATTTCACTTGGTAACCACATACAGTTCCCATGAAATAGCCTGTTTTCACTCAAATCTGTCAGAGCTATTGTAGTGCATTTAGAAGAATGACAAATTACAAACTAAATGTTGGCAGAACTCTGTAATGGACATCAACAATTCATCATTTCAAAAGGTCAGGCAAAATCACTTTCATAATGTGGCAACAAATGAAGAAATTTCACCATTGGAAAGTTAAGATCTAAAGGTAATAAGGCCAAAAATTGGAATATAACTGCATGTCATTAGAAATGAAATTACCGTGGTAACATCACTGATCTAAAAACTGACACCAAAAACAGAAGTCTTGTTACAATGTTAGCTGAACTGGTGAATCTCCGGAAGGAAAACTTTGAGATAAATTATCTCTTTAGGTTTCCTCTTATAACTCCCTCTCTGCAGAGTGAAGGAGGGGGGGAAGGTTATTCATTAATACTCTGGGGAGTCAATGTTAAAACTTTAGTTTCTTGGTTCAATAAAGTAGATCTTGTTCGAAGTACATGGATACTAAAAGACGTACATCAAAAAGTACCAATGTATATAAAAATTGAGTACACCAAACACTATATTACATGATTATGTTGAATGAATCATCACCAACCTCCTTTTTCTATTTTATGACTGCAGTCAACTCCAGCCCATTCCATAATCTCTCTGACAATCTCTGTTAATTTTTCAACAGGAGGTGCCATCTAAGAAATCAATGACATCAATAGACAACTATTCTGTCATATAAGTTTTTCACATTTCACAAGTATAAAATCCTTATTCACTGTAGTTTTCAAAGACCATGAAACTATCACACAGTATCTAACAAGTGACACATTCCTTTGGATTGGTAATGTGATGATCTCCTTAAAGCCTCAACATCTCCCCTCCCTCCCCTCCCCCCACCCTGAGAAACCTACATGTATTGAACTGAATTCCTGCTTTGGGATGGGGAATTTGAACCTTGCATGGGCGGGGTGGGGCATTTTAACCAGAAGTGTTCAGACTTTCCACCGTAAAACATGTTTTAATGGAATAGTTTAAAGGTGGAGAGTCTAATTTCACGAGAAACTGGCTTAGAAAGACAATTCTACATAGTACAGTGATGATTACAACCCAAAAGCCTAACAACAGCACCAACATGCAACTTTGGTCATTTTTACAACATTCGTTGTAAAAACGAAGAATCTTTGAATATTGTTTAGCGCATTCGAATGCACTTTAGCCACATCAGCAAATCTTCAAAATATCAAATGCCCAAAGGATTGCCCCCAGCAGGAGGCAGGGACATCAAAGCTTCAAATTTATCTGGAATAATGATAATTTAATATAATATTGTGTAAATTAACATTGGGATATAGAATATTCCATTACATTGGAGTACCTGTCTGGAAACTCTAAATAAAAATTTTAGTTATATATTTCATTGATGGCATCCATCATCCTTGAATGTGAAACCCCGAAAACCATAAAGAACAAAACTATTTTGTTAATATCAATATCATTCTGTTTGGGGAAAGAGCCCACCATATAATTTAGGTGTGCACAAGCAGGGCTGTGGTCTAGCAGCACCCAGGGGCCCTTTGCACCTTACTTTTGCTCTTGGGTGACTCAGGAATCTTAGTTTTCTTATAGAAAGCATAAACTGGACACCGTGGATTTCAAAGTTTCAGAGCACTGGGCTCCCTTCAATTTTTCTTAGAACACAGCCTTAACGAGAATTTAATAAAATTGTTGCCTCTTTACCTTCGATTGTTAACTAGGTGTTTGTTATGATTCAAGACAGTCGGTCTGGGTACTCCTTGCAAGATAAAAGCGTTCCAATATCAGGTTACCTAAAATATGATTACCGGTAAGCACACACTTAATAAAATTATTTTGATCATCGTCAGTGGATCAGGTCTAAAGGACACATTTAAGAATATAATGATAATCGAAGTACTTCTCTTCGCAGGTAAATCCGCATTCAGTGTGTTGATTGTTTCTAAGCTTTCCATTCACCTCTGATGTCTTTCGGTGCTTATAATGCTCATTCTTCTTAGGTGTGTGGATTATGCCAAACGATTTCATAAGATTAAATAAAGTTTACTCACCCAAGTCTAGGTTCTAAAATTAAATCTGTATGAATGAACGGGTGATAAATAATATCATTTACACCGAAGTTCGATGACACTCTCGGTGCCAATACGAAGTCAAAGATATTATACATTTACCATTTTCAGTAGTGTTTATGACTACAACGAACGTGTTTAAACAATTTTAGTTCAATTTGTACGCTTTACTTACCTATGATTGACATCATGTGAAAATGATGTAATTCGAGACCTTGTGGTGTTGTTGCTGTTGTTTGGTTTTGGTTTTAGTCGCCATTTTTGTTTAATGTAAAGATTCGTTTGGAATCTACGGTGGCTCTCAAGGGCCATTCACCTACAAAAATTTTCATGACTTTATCGCGCGATAAGTGTTGCTAAGTCCATTCATTCAAAAAATTTGCAATCAACATTATCGCGCGTTAGATAAACGTATCGCGCGATAGAACTACTTATCGCGCAATAGAACAACTCATCGCGCGATAGAGTGTTCTATCACGCGATAGAACAACTTATCGCGCGATACAACAACTTATCGCGCGATAGATCAACTTATCCCGAGATAGATAACCCATTGACACTTACGTGTAACACGTGCCGACGAAAAGTCAAAATTTTGGAGAAACCAAGAAGGCAAACACAATGCGCAGTAAATTTTTAAAAATCAGCTGTGATCGAAGCCAGGCGGCTGTTCGTGTCCTCAGTAAAACGTTGAAACGTTTGTGGACATCACAGTCCTTTTTAAACAAGACACACCGACCGAAGCAATCGGCTTGGTAACCTCGTCATGTTGCCAAACTAAGACTCGCAGCGGGGTACTAGACCTCAACTTGTCAACAAAACTTCTTGTAAAACCCGGGGTCCCCTCAGGTTTAGTACCCCCGCGAGTCTTGGTTTGCCAACATGACGAGGTTACCAAGCCAATTTCAACAGTCGTTGTGTGTGTGTCGTGTTTAAAAAGGACTCGGATGTCTACAAACGTTTTAACGTTTCACTGAGGACACGAACAGCCGCCTGGCGTCGATCACAGGGCTGAGATTGTGTGGCTAGAGAATCGAAATGAGAGGTCAACCTTTGCTCCTGAATTCTGCGGTGGATTTGTGGCCGTGGGTACATTTTACCTCAGGATTTTTTACTTCGTTCGGGAGGCTGTCTGGACAGAAGTTTTCGGCCTTGTCTTCTCTTTAAGAAGAGAAAACCAGGATTAAAAAAAACCGATTAAATCAAGTGAAATCGGTAAAATAACGACACCAGGAGCAAGCAACATACGTATGGAATAAGGTAAGTCATTTTTATTTAATATTTTCACTTTTAACTATCTCTATGGCTATCTTGTAGAAAATCCCATACAAATCCTTATAAATCGATATGCAAATTATATTCCTTGTGTGGTTCTCAAAGAGAGCTTAGCACGTGGTCACATCTATAGCAATATGGTGGACCAAGTTTCGAAGGTGAGTAATTGTCCACGAAATAAAGACTTTTATTCTAGATTTTTGAGCAAGAGACGGTAATCTTTGGATTAAATTAAATTATATTTTTATGCTATCTTAGTAAGTGGGGTTAAAGATATGAGAGGGACTTTATTGCTCTATATTTGAAAGATTGTTTATGAATATGTGTAGGGATACGTTTTTAAACTATATAAGGTGAAAGATTGTTTATGAATATATGGCGTAGAAAGCATAGAAATATAAGTTAACCCAAAGATTACCATCTCTTGCTCAAAAATCAAGAATAAAAGTCTTTATTTCTTGGACAATTACTCACGTTCGAAACTTGGTCCGCCATGTTGCTATGTGACCACGTGCTAGTGGTCGTGGGGCCATGGGAGCTAGTAATAAAATTACCTCGCGATAGTATTATCTATCGCGAGATAAGTTGTTCTATTGCGCGATAATGTTGATTGCAAATTTTTAAAATGAATGGGCTTAGCAAAACTTATTGCGCGATAAAGTCATGAGAATTTTTGTAGGTGGATGGCCCTTGAGAGCCACCGCAGGATTCAAATACAGTCCTCACACATCAAAGAATGTTTGGTCAATGTAGAGATCACTTTAGGTGACAATTTTCATACTTGTTTCGGTTACAAAAACTTTTTTGCGCAACTGAAACAATACATGGTCGAAATTTTTACCTTCAAATGTCTTTACCCCGACAGGGAACGAAAAACAAGAACATGGCTTCTTCACTTACCTAGCAACTAAATACAGGAATGGCTCTGACCTGTAATTGGATGATAAAAATAGTAAAAGTTAATAAGTTACATCTTAACTCCATACAGGAATGGCTCTGACCTGTAATTGGATGATAAAAATAGTAAAAGTTAATAAGTTATATCTTAACACCTTGCACGTGAGTATTTCCTTTTTTCAGGTATAGTAGAGTTGTTAAAAATTGCCAAGCGAAATTATAGTAATCCGCGACTTTCTTCCTTTCGCTGTTGTGCAAAAATAGACGAGCTGGAGCCCGATGAATGGATTTGTCTTTCATGTGAACAATTTTTCCAGAAAGTCAATGTGGAAAGAGTACCATATAACCCCATACATTAATTATGCATTCCACCTCTTTGTCTTTCATGACAAAACTTTAAAAATAAAGTCTACTAGTCTGAATGCATAATTAATGTATGGGGTGATATGGTACTCTTGCCAGTCAAGGTTCCACGAAGAAAACTCCCTCGATTGCGGGCAAGCCACATTTCTCCAGCAGAGCATACTGTAAATTAAAAATATCGGTCGGAGCGTCACGTAACATTGCGTGATTTTCGAAACGTGACGTGCAGTTGCTGCATTAAACTTTAGACATCACATGGCCTTGTATTAATTTTGAGGGCCCCATTCACAAGCATTGTAATGTTCAACTTAAGAAGAACTTAATAAAAAGCTCTTTCGATTTTATTTCAGTTTAAAATTTATTTCGCCAAAAAGAAAAAAAAAAAAAAATTAATAAACGCATGAGTCGGAGCCATTCCTGCCAGCAGTGAGATACAGGAATGGCTCCAGTCTTTACTCGTCCACCTGAACTGAGTCTTTCTGTGGTCGAAGATATATCCAATCCAAGACTTAAGGTTACTTCCCACCTTCGCGGGTGTCCTTCGGAAAATATTCGTACGCGCACTACTCTCATTAAATCCTAGCAAACTATACATTAGAAGAAAGCTTAATAAATGCAAATTACAATAAAAATATGATTTAAGTGAGTTTTCTTTAAGGAAGTGTCAGGAGTCGGTACGGCGTGAATCGATTGAGGGTTCTCCTATTTAATTTATCGGGTGTCGGACGCCGCAGCACAAGCAAAATGTCTATGCAGTCTTTATATTCACAAGGTATCAATCAACAAACGCTAGTCAGGCTTTTTCGGTATTTTGACTGGTTGTCTAGTTATTGGCATCTAAAGTTGGAGTAGCTAAAAATATGCATGGCGTGGTGCGTAAATGGAAGCAAACATTACATTTTACTCGTATAAACATTGGCTAAGTCCATTTCTGAAAAAAACGGCGGCAAAAAAGCGACCGTCTCTTCAAAATCGTCTCGAACGTCGAACAACCTTTCGCTATAATCTTTCTAGCAGACCTAAGAGACATTTGTGAGAACACTGGGTTTGGTTGGCAAAAGCAATTGATGAGAGAAACTGTGTACTGAGGACATCGGCATGCATTTCAAGATTGTGAGAGTATCAGACTCAGCGACATTGTCAGAGGGTGAGTACATTTCGTTGAGAGCAGAATTTTGCGACACCGACTCTCGAGTTGCAAACATCTCAGGCATAAAGTGTGTATAAAAGGCAACTAGAATCCTCTTTTCATTGATTTAGCGAAAGAGAGGATTCTAGTTGCCTTTTATACACACTTTATGCCTGGGATGTTTGCAACTCGAGAGTCAGTGTCGCAAAATCCTGCTCTCAACGAAATGTACTCACCCTCTGACAAGGGAGATGACAAAACGCGGAGCCCTACTCCATGGAGTACCCTATGGAGTACCTGGATGGAGTACCCCTAAAAATCATGTATTTAGTCAAATAAAATACTTTATGAATATGGAGAATCGTTTAGATGTACATATCCTGATATATTTTGAGTTTGTAAGCTCTCCGATTGTCGCAGTTTGATGTAGTACACGAATTGACCGCAATCTTGAAATTAACATTAAACTGCTGACCACTTCTAACGGAAAGCTTTACTGTAGCTAGCATCCATAAACGTTATCGTTAATAGGCCGACTACCATCTATTTTCATATAATCTTCAAGAGGCCAAAAGGACGGACAACCTTCATTCTGCAACGAGTGTTACGTCTTCCAAAATACCTGTTTTTGTGTGGCGTCTGTAAGAAGTGTGGCGCTCCATCTAATAATAACACGATGGCCTCTGTCATGGGTTTCTTAATTGTGCGAAACGATGAGGATACAAGCTCACATTTGTAGGTTGAGACTTAAAAAGGTAATCCATATCTTTAAACTGAGCTTCTCCTCACCCATCTATTTGTAGCGCAATAAAACTGAGGTATGTAAACAAACCAAAAAAAAAACTGTGACGGGTCGGCAAATAAATCCGACTGGGGTTGTTGATCTGGGAAATGCAGTAAACTTAAATATTTTACCTCGTGCAGAAATCGAAACAGTGGGTTTTGTTCATCACATGGAGTTGTTTGCCTTATCGTCCAAGGACTCATTACACAGCGGTAATTATAAAACAAAAATGGAGGAACCAGTAAGACTGAGAGCCCTAGTCACCTGTCCCCCAAAAAACTGGATTGTATCGAACTGTGACATTCGGAGAGCTGGTAAGCTCAATATATTTTATAATATGTACATCTAAACGATTCACCATGTTCATAAAATATATTATTTGACCAATACATGACTTTTAGGGGTACTCCATTAAGGTACTCCATAAGGTACTCCATGGAGTAGGGCTCCGCGTTTTGTCATCTCCCCTCTGACAATGTCGCTGAGTCTGATACTCTCACAATCTTGAAATGCATGCCGATGTCCTTAGTACACAGTTTCTCTCATCAATTGCCTTTCCAACCATGCATTTTAACCTTTTCGGACTTTAAGGAGTTCGGGGAAGCATAGTTTCTGCCCTACGTGAATCACTAGTAAAGGTGGCGTGATGTGATCAACGATGGCGGATTGTCCTTTCGATTTACATCAGCTTTCACGGCATCAAATTAACCTTTTTGCTACCAACACATATCATGTAAGTCGACAAGTATCACGCAATAAAATATTAATAATTTTGATCAATCTTTCCGAGAGCTCTCCCCGCGTTTGATATTTCAACAAGGCAACGAACCATATCGAATCTGTTACATTATTGACATAATGTAACAAATAATATCGAGCCAAAAGCGGCAACTGAGGCACGACAGAGACATTTGTCAGAAAATTCGACTACATGCGCCCTCGATGTTCACCATCAACTGCTGCGTTTCCTCGCCGGAGAATAATCCAAATATGGCGGCGAAAAAAGTTCTGAAATAGGGCTCAACTTGTTCTATTCGAAGATTCTCTCCTCGTTCATGTCTAAACGGTACTCTCTGCGTAATCTCTTGTAAAAATTTCAAGTTATTTTAAGTTAATAAAACAAAGATGTGGTTTACGAAATTTTGATGATACAGACCAAAAAGCGGGAGTTAGATGTAAATTTCACGTCAGCACGGGTTATGAAATCGGTTGCCCCAAAAATTTATTACTGAATTAGGAAGTCCAGTGATGGTTTTCATTGCCCATGTAGGAATAATGATCACAAGTGGTTGGTCATTGGAGATATTGGCCTTAAAATAACCTTATTTTTGACTGTGACTAAAAGTAGGACTCGGGTACGTGGGACGCGGGGATGTGGGACGTGGGACGCGAAGACTCGGGGACGCCGGGACTCGGGGACGTGGGATGCGAGGAAGTAGGGACTTGGTGACGCGCTGGGACTCAGGGACGTGATAAACAAAGAACACTTGATTTTGTCGCTGAATCTGTAAAGTATAATTTTCGGTGGCCTCGAGAAAGGTATTATACTACCTAAACAGGTCCACGTCCCACTTTTAGTTACAGCCCTTATTTTTGGACTTTATCAAAACCAGAAAAGTCGTCTTTACTGAAGGGAGAGGTAAGGGAAGAAATGAAATGAAAAAGTTAAAACAATTCAATATTCTTGAGAACTGTTAGATATAGAACACAATCTAGTTGATTGAATTTGCAGATGGCTTTTCGGTTTGTCACAGCAGCGATGCAAAGTTATCTAATTAATTATGCATAACGTGCAGGAAATGGGGGTGTTCCCAGGGGGACCCTATATCTCCCAAGGAACTATATATTTTGACCTATTATTTTCACCCATCTGTTGATTCATGATTCTTAGCATTTGTGCCAAGTTGTGCCAAGTTTGAGTCAAATCGGTGATTTGTGCTTTATCGCCCCTGCCCGTTTCTGCCCGGTTCTCTCGTGGACACGCTGTTAGTTATCGGTTGAATGTCAATTAGCCATCATATTCTTGAATCATCTTTCTCTTGTGGAACAGACAAAGTATTTGGGATGCAGTAGGTTTTCTGTTTTGTATGTGAGACGAATAGCTTGTTTTGTTTCATTTATTTATTTCTCCAAACCTTAGCAGATGATAATACAGAATTAGATACAAGATGAAAAAGTAAGTAAAAAGTATAAAATTTTCAAGGAAAGAAAACTTACAATACCAAATTACACCATTTAGATTAAGTGACATTGTATATAGATAGCAGAGAAGAGGAGCACGTCTAGATCAACTAATATTGTGCCCCTTGAGTTACGTAGTTATAACAAAAACCTTGTAATTTTTTAGTAAAAAAGTAAAGGAAAACTTTTAAAAATAGCTCAGTAAATTGTCAAAGAGATGATGTTTCATTTGTACTGAGCAAGGTACCAGCGTAAAAGTGCTTTTATACACATTGTTTCATATTCTGATTAATTGCGGAATACTGTACTGCATGCCGGCATTTTTCCACACGTGTCAGAGAGCACTTAGTCACAGTTTGAAGCATCTGAAAGATTCTCCACATTGTCGCGCTTTATGTTCAGCAGATAACTTCCGTATTTTAGATCACGCCCATACCGGCTTTCAACTTAAGATAATTAACAACTATTCACCGAAGTGGAGGTGGTTAGTGGTGGATATTTACCGAGCCGCTTCGCAGCTCGGTAAATATCCACCGCTAACCACCGACACTGAGGTGAATAAATGTTTTAGTATATACTAAAACAGTGAGATAATATACACCACCGTCGTTAATTTGAGTGATTTCTTCGCTTGTCACGGATGCAAACCGGGGCGCCATTTTTTCCCGAGTTGCTCGGAGGTAAATAGCAAAGGATATTCGGAGTTTGACTAGCCAATCAAAGCGCGCCTTCAACGCTATCCACTGTTTTAGTGTATACTAAAAGAGGCTATTCATATTCAAATAGAACAACCATCCCTGAATCAACAATTACACCCTGTAAATCTAAAACTATCCTTTTAATTCTCACATTTTCATGCTTTACCTCTTTTCTTGTTATTACTATTTATCATAGTTAACATTGTTCTACTTGCTAATTAATTCAACTTCCAACGTTTTGTACAGTAATTAACTAAAGATGACAGAAGTTTCTGTCGAAACAGGTATTACAGACTCAAAAGTTTTGTCGCTTTCTTGGAATATTATTTAGCTATTATTTCAAAGTATCTACCAATCAACTCTACTTCCTATCATTATTATACAACCTCTAGTTCTTTTCAATGCCATAAAAAATTGTGCTTTACCATTAGTCACATACAGTCTTTGACTGTCTATTTTTATTTACTGTATACTATGCAAATTTACTCCTTACGTGCGTCAAGAAAGACTCACTAGTTTCCCTAACGTTCACGTGTTTTATATGAACCAATCAAAAATATAACGTCGTGACGAGGCAAGTAATGTAGCGTTCGAGGTGCTTTTGATTCGTCATTAACCAATCAGAAACGCAATATTTCGTTGAAAGTGCAACAGAGTATACATAAAATAAACCCATGAAAGAGCAGGATGGGCCACCCAATTGAGTTTCACAGTTCTCATCTCCACTGTATGATAATTTTTAGCTCTGTCTCTCTCACTTTATACGATATTAAATATATAACATATGGTTGGTGTAGCTTTTAAGGAAGGGGGAAGTCCCAAACTAACTTGTTAACTCCTCAAATATGTTTTCCGATTGAAAGAGAACTTGTCGCGTGCCCTGGGCAAAAGCTCATTAACTCTCTATGAAAACAGCTACTTGAAATGAATAAGAGTACCGCAAGGGAGATATAGACGGTTCTTTGCGGAAGGGTTGTCGGAAAAACGGACAAAGTACACGCGACAATCTTGACGGATGATCTTGGTATGAGGTAATCAGTGAGTTTTAATAAGTGAAAAAAATGAATTTGAGTGAATGAGGAGGGGATAAATAACGATATGCACGTGAATACGAGAGGAACAAAACTAGAAAACTAGGTTGTAAACATTTTTTTCTTTAGGTAACTGCATCGTCATTTTTATATATTCTTCATCAAGTTTAACATTGAAATTCAATCTTGCGAACAAAGTAAAAAAAAAATATCAAACCCGCTATGCCTCTTCCTTACAGTGATGTCTTCTCAAATTTCCCCGAAATCCTGAGGTTAAGGAACTGTAACTTGAAAACTGCCCACAATGCCATCGGGGGTTGTCGTCTTCACTTTTTCAGATTACATTTCTGCACATTTTTTGTATATTTTTTAAATCATCGCTCTGAATCACTGGCTGACTACCAAAACCCTCTTTAGTTACTAGAGGCTCGATTTTGCTTGTTTGAATCAAAGGATCATTTATGGCTTTTAGTACAATTAGTCTAAATTGTCTATATTCTAACTATGATCTGTTCAGAATATCCACGAGTTCAACATAGTGTCACTGATTTTTTTCCGGTTTCTTGTGCTTCTTTTGGTATCAAATAGAAATCAAGTTCTAAAGTAATAAAGAGAAATAAAGATCACAATTCCGATTTTTTTTTTGCACCTGACCATACTCACAGAGATGGAGATTCACATGACATTTAACATAACATTTGAAAAACAAGCATAACCTTGTCTTAACACCTTTCACTTTAACAAAGTTCTCAGACTTCACAAGCTAATTTTCAATCGGGCAATTAGCTATTATTATTATATTCACATATGCTTTGTCTAACAATGGGCTTGATGCTTTCTCAGTAAAGAAAAAAAGAAAACCTGCAAGTGCAGCTAAGCTTTCTTATGCCTGATTGATATGGTTTTCTTTTTTCCTCCGACCAGATAACATTCCAGATATAGGTTTGACGTTTATGGTTTACTGTGCTTCACAGTAGCAGCTTTTTGTGCTATTTTTTAACACGGTTACTAAATGATTGGTAAAACCTCTCAATCGATGAGTAACACCACAATAAAAGAACAAAATCGGTTGCTTACCTCTCGACCAACACATGTGTGCCACCTTCTTCTAAACTTTGTGTTCCTAGCTAAGATCCTCAGTCTTGCATCTCGTACACCTTGTACCAAAGCCTGAAAGCTGTTGTGAGTGGAGTCTAGTGACTCCACGACACAAGTGGTTGTTTTGAGCCTTCTTTCCGCTTCAAGATCCCTCTCCTGTAAAGAAATTAATGATACTTATTAAACTCCTTGGCATTTGAAAAGTATCCCACATAAGGCCCTGCCTTTGATTGCAAATGGCAGCTCAAAATTATAATCTACCCTACTATAGTAACTTCTGACTTACACTCTGTAATATTTTATGTATTCGTCATGGACCAATCAGAAACGCGATGTTTCGTTGGAAATACAATAAAGTAAAGATAAAATATAGCCTATGAAAGTCATATGGGCTACCCAAGTGAGTTTTACAGCTTTTTGTCACCACTGTATAATAATCACCATCATCATCACAATCATCATCTCTGTCTTTCTCATTTTATTTGATAGTAGATATATAATATATTGTTGGTGGACCTTTTAAGGAGGAGAGGAGTTCCTAACTAAATTGTCAATCAATGAATTTTACAAATAAAATACAATATTACTACGGACAAGAGACTTACTGAATACGGACATACACATTAAAACGAGGAGAACAAAACAATAGCAAATTAAAATGTAAACTGTATTTTCCTTAGGTCATTGTAAAAGGGTCAGTTTGTTCTTCCTTTTTTTTTTTGGTTTTTTTATCAGTCAGTCATGCGAACAAAGTAAAAAAGTCAAACCTGCCATGCCTCTTCCTTACATTGATGTTTTCTCAGATATTCCTGAAATCCGGAAGTTAAGGAACCCTAACCTGAAAACTACCCATAATGCCTTTTGGGGTTATCGCCTGTACTTTTCTTCAGACTACCTCTCTGCAAACAGCATATATCTTTTCATTTCACCGCTACGAATACTAACCAACTGACTACTTAAACTCTTTTTAAACTATTTTTCAGTTGCCAGAGGCCCAATTCTTTGTGCTTGAAAATGTGTCATTTATGGCTTTGAGTACAATTAATCTATATTGTCCATATTCTAATTATAATCTGTTCAGAATATCCACGAGCTCACTGTAGCGACACTGATTTTTCTGTTTTTTCTTTTTTTTTTTGTGCTTCGTCTGGCATCAAATAGGAATCAAGTCCACAAAAAGCAAAAGGGAAATAAAGATCAGATTTCTGATATTTTGCACCTGATTAATACAGAGATCGAGATTCACA
Organism: Stylophora pistillata; assembly: GCF_964205215.1. Lineage (NCBI taxonomy): Eukaryota > Metazoa > Cnidaria > Anthozoa > Scleractinia > Pocilloporidae > Stylophora > Stylophora pistillata. Next base: position 11,838,521 of record NC_142526.1, read on the forward strand.
TGACTTAACATAACATTTGTAAAACAAGCGTAACTTTGTCTTAACAACTTTCACTTTAAACAAGCTCTCAGACTTCAAAAGCTAGACATCTCTCGGGCAATTAGCTAATATTAACATATTCACAGATCCTTCGTCTAACAATGGGGTTCATGCCTTCTTAGTAAAAAGAAAAAAGCCTAGGCTATCATATGCTTGATTAATTTGTTTTTGTCTTTGTTGTTGTTTTTTTTTTCAACCAGATAACATTCCAGATATAGGTTTGACGTTTATGATTTACAATGCTTTACAGTAGCATTTTTTGTGCTATTTTGTAACACGGTTGCTAAATGATTAGTAGAACCTCTCAATCAATGGGTAATACCACAAAAGAACAAAATCAGTTGCTTACCCCTTGACCAACACATGTGTGCCACCTTCTTCTAAACTGTGTGTTCCTGGCTGAGATCCTCAGTCTTGCATCTCGTACACCTTGTACCAAAGCCTGAAAGCTGTTGTGAGTGGAGTCTAGTGACTCCACGACAGAAGCGGTTGTTTTGAGCCTTCTTTCCGCCTCAAGAACCCTCTCCTGTAAATAAATTTAGTACTACCTATTAATTACCTTGGGATCTGAAAAGTATCCCATATGCCTCTGATTGCAAATGGCAGCTCCAAATTATGGTCTACCCTCCTATTTCCTATAATTTGGTCGTAATTACTAAATCTCAGAGTTGCCGTTGAGTTTGGAAGCAGAAATTACATCCAAGATACCACCTGTGGCAGTATAGTAGGTGGTCCAGTATGACAAAACACCAATTGAAACCTTTTCCCTAAATATTGAGTGAACTCAGCTGTAACAAGTAAACACTACAAGTTATTGCCCTTATCATGACAGCCGTTAATCTTGGAGTACACAATACAAACGATGACGAAATCTACATTGACAATACGCTACAAACACGAAACGCGTGAAATGAACAAAACATAGAAACCCGCTGACGTTGCATTTTTTAAAAACGTAGAGAAAAATTTCCCCGTCAACTCCATTCGAATTCGATTTCTTTAGAGCAAAATCAACACATACGTAAAAACCTTCAAAATAACAAGCGAATACAATCTTCAGAAGGGGGTGATATAAGTTTTTATCATCAAAATGATTGCACTGAGGCCATTTTTAACCCTGATCACTCTCACTTACGCAACCAAAAAATATTGCCAAAACAAACCTCTTGCTGATGGTCACAAACAGAGCACTCAACACAATACGCCTCTCTTTCTACGGCATCAGTATTTGGACATCCCGAACTGTTATTGCAACGATGACAAGGAAAGAACTTGCCGCAGGATGGGATTTTGACCCGACAAAGCTGCTGATAATGTTCACACAGCCACTGCCGACTGTCAACAATCACGATTTTTCTTCCACTGCTGGTCGAGCTTCCTTCTTCACTCTTATTTTTGTTTTCCATTTGTCTAGGCCGTGCTAGTCTCTTCCTGGCCCTGATCTGAGATTATCTTTTGTACACCCAGAGATGTTGAGGCTACGATGACAAGGAAATTTAATCCACAACGGATTTGGATACAGAGGACCAACTAAAGACTATTTTTTAAAATTACTCTGTTTTTCTGCTGTCAAATCTCGACTCAAGAAATATACGTACCACGCGAGTCTGTAAGTGTCATTTGAATTAAGCCAAATTAATTGCGACTGTCACGAAGACAAACTTAGGGCGACATCTCTCGACCAATACTTCTTCTAGCAGAGTTACTGTCATTCAGGAAGTAAGTTATTACCTCCAAACAAATACAGCACTCATCGTGCCCACATTTATCTCTTCCTTCAAGCCTTTTGTCCATACAGACTTTTCACATATCGCAGTGGAAGGAGCGGTATTTGTAAAAGCTGAACCAAAAGACCAAATATGAACATAAGGTAAAAAAGTGTGCTAACTGGATTTAAATTGCTAATTAGTTGGTAGTATTTTGTCACTAAACTAGACATGTAAAAGCACTTTTAAAGGGAATTTAGCGAAGGATTAGGGAACCAGAATGTAAAACTGAGCTCTCTGACAGATAATTTCTGTTACTGCTACTTTCAGTTTCAGGTTTTATTCCGCTCTGATGCTAGCTTTGCGCTAGTACTCTTCACCTCTACGGCGAAAGAAGGCTTCTAATCCCATGACCACTGTTTCTGTGAAAATCAAGCTAACGAAGTAAGTTGTACAGAAATATTGTTCAACCTACTGGCAGATGCTATATTTTGTGCAGTGATATGGATATATGTCCTCTCCAGTAAAGAGCTTACAGAATGAACAGATATAACCCGAGAACTTTGTCAAATTCAGGATTTCATTTCTAATATATAATATATATTTTCTCCATGATTCGTAAATTTCGTTAATTCATAATTATTTACAGTTCGATTCTGTGTTTGTGTGTATGTGTGTGTGTGTGTATCCCGACCCTAATATTGTAATTCATTCTATGAAATTTGGCTTCCTAGCGTTGTTAACCCTCTAGTTATTTTAGGAAGCCAAACCCTCTTAGTTTTAATATTTCTATTTGATGTTAACTTAATCTTTTCAAGAATAAGGGTGAATAAAGTTCTTGTTGTTGTTGTTGGTACAGGTTCGGGCGCCCTGATTGATCTTAAAATTTCGAACATACAGAAGTAAATTCTTTGAGCTAGGCGTAGCAAGGCAATTTCATATACTAGTATACAATTATGAGTGAATAACATGTCCACTTACCTCTTATTGACGGTAACGAACCGAGCACTAAACAAAAACAAGCCTCTATTACTTTGGAATTATCATTTGGACACGCAGAACAGTAATGGGAATGATGACAAGGAAAAAATCTGCCGCAGCACCTCAGTCTAGCTAGTGCGCTTTCCTTGTTAGGAAGAACTCCTAGAGTGCATGGCTTCTGTTTCAAACTGAGATGATAGGACAGCGTGCTCATTTGGTCTGTGGAGGTCTTCGGTAGAATTCGTCGGGGCTGCTGACAGCGGCCTCAACAATAGGTGTTCTTCTTTCATTGGCTGTTTTATTTCTCGACTTTGCACTCAGCGTTTGACTACGTGCAAATATGTAGTTTGTTTACTAGGAGGCTGAGGCAGTTGTAGAGCGTCGTGGCTGCTGATGGCGCCCTCAACAATGGGTGTTCTTTTTTCATTGGCTGTTTTATTTCTCGACTTTGCACTTCACGTGTTGACTACATGTAGTTTGTTGACAAGGGACTGAAAGGCTGATTTAAACAAAAGATCACATGATGACACCTAGTCACACCTTATAGTTAAACCAGTTCGACGGGAATAGTTAAAAGGTGTTGTTACTCATAGTTGAATTATGATAGATTACGTCCACCTGTTTCGATGATCACCGCGGTGATGCTAACAATTACCACCCAATATCGGTGATTCCAATAATGGCGAAGGTGTTTGAAAGGATAGTGTATGAACAGTTATATGCCTATTTGGAAGAGCACGATATTTTATGTCAAAACCAATCAGGGTTTCGTGCTAATCATTCAACTGTAACAGCTTTGTTGGAAGCGACAGATTCTTGGGCATGTAATAATGATAACGAGAAAATCAATGGAGTCATTTTTCTAGATTTGAAAAAAGCTTTTGACACTGTTGATCATCAGATCCTTCTATCGAAACTAAACTATTATGGTATACATGGAAAATCTTTCAGATGGTTTCAGTCATATTTGGAAAACCGAACACAAAAATGCTCAGTCAACGGGTCGCTATCCAGTAGCTACTCGTTGACTTACGGCGTCCCGCAAGGGACCATCCTCGGTCCATTATTGTTCTTATTATATATCAACGATCTTCCAAATTGCCTATCAAATTGTAAACCGAGAATGTATGCCGATCACACGCACCTCACATATGCGGGAAGCAATCTTGAGAACGTTCAGTTTTGTCTAAATGAAGACCTAGAAAACGTCTTCAACTGGCTACAAGCGAACAAACTCACGTTGAACATGACTAAAACCGAATTCATGCTAATAGGGTCGAGGCAGAGACTGAATACTCTCACAGCTTCACCAACAACTAAAATGAACACGGGTGTTACGAAAACGAAGACCCTCGAAAACGAAGACTTAAGACCTAAGACCCCGGTCTTCGTTTTCGTACTACGAAAACTAAGACCCCCGGTCTTCGTTTTCGTAGTACGAAAACGAAGACCTTGTAAACAGAAAACCGTAGAAATTACAAGTTAAACAGACATTAAACAGCAACAACGCTTAGTAATATAATACATTACAATTCACGCGTTTCTTCCCATTATTATCCTTCTTGTCTTTTCTGTTTCGCTATGCGAGCCACTTTGGTGTTGATATTCTCAAGGGTTTCCTCGGGTAAACTTACAACACATATTATTATTCTGGAACAGCAGACAGAATTCGAACGCTAGCCGCCTTTGATTCATAGTTAGCATTGCGTGACAGAATAACAGAGAAGGCATTCTGTACAGGAAAAATTACTCCTGGGTTCTCTCAATAAATAATCAACTTCTACTGTATTTTGTAGCTAATATAGATTCTTACGGTCGTTCACCTTTCTCTACTGGAAAATTCTCGTTAAAAAGTAAGCAATTCTTTTGGCTAATGCAGGGTCTTCGTTTTCGTAGTACGAAAACGAAGACCTTATAAACAGAAAACCGTAAAAATTACAAGTTGAACGCACATTAAACAGTAACAACGCTTAGTAATATAATACAGTACACTTCCCGCGTTTCTTCCCATTATTGTACTGCCCGTATTATTATACTGCCCGTATTATTATACCGCCCGTCTTGTTTGTTCTTTCTCGCTATGCGAGCCAATTTTGTGTTGATATTCTCGAAGGTTTTCTCGGGTAAACTTACCACACGTACTATTATTCTGGAACAGGGGAATATATATAATGACATAATATGTTACTATCACGGTCTGTTTATTGTGAGATTTTAAGCCACTATCCCGATCGGTATGATAATTTCGTAAATTAAATAATAAATAATATTTTTTTTTAATATATATAAATAAAAAATATTAAATAACTATATTCTTATTGTACGATTTTAAGCCGTTAGTTAACGGCCTAAAATCGTACAATAAACATAACAGACTGTATGAAATTAATCCGTTAGTTAACGGCCTAAAATCGTACAATACACATAACAGACTGAACGAAATTAAGCCGTTAGTTAACGGCCTAAAATCGTACAATAAACCTAACAGACTGCATGAAATTAAGCCGTTAGTTAACGGCCTAAAATCGTACAATAAATATAACAGACTGTAGGAAATTGAGCCGTTAGTTAACGGCCTAAAATCGTACAATAAATATAACAGACTGAACGAAATTAAGCCGTTAGTTAACGGCCTAAAATCGTACAATAAACATAACAGACTGTAGGAAATTGAGCCGTTAGTTAACGGCCTAAAATCGTACAATAAATATAACAGACTGAACGAAATTAAGCCGTTAGTTAACGGCCTAAAATCGTACAATAAAAATAACAGACTATGAAATTAAGCCGTTAGTTAACGACCTAAAATATCCCAATAAATAACACATCCCCATTTAAAAATGTACTTCACCATTTTAAAATGTACTTGACATTTTAGGAATCTTAGTTCCTGAATGAACCAATCAGATCTCAAATACATTTTTAATGAGATCTTTGGGAAATAAGTTACTGTATCAGCCAATCAGATTTGGGTTTGTAATATGAACCTTACTCTTCAGGAACTAAGTTCCTCAAATAACCAATGACATGAAAGAATATATGCCATGTCATTGCTAAATTAAGATTTGTCTGTTTTATTTAAGTCAACACCAGATAAAACAGATAACAATAGATGGGACATTCTGCTAAAGTGCAGTAATGTTTCACATCAAACTGGATGCTATCTTTAGTAAAATATATATTCTCTTTCAGGCTTAACTTTTTTTATTTAGCCCTCGACATGTACAAGCTTTTTGTAAAGCTTTGTCACAGTTGTAATTTTTACAGTAAAAATTAGTTCCATTCATTGTCTTTCACGTACCATAGAAATGTTTTGAATACACTGTGGTTAACACAGCGATGGAAACGCGCCTGATTGCATAAAATTCTACAGAAATCGTTGACAGAAAATGCCACCAAGAGTTTTGCCGCGCTTTTTATCTACGCCGAAAGCCGAATATTAAGAAAGCGATCAAATGACCATTATCTTTTGTAATGACTGTCAAGTCATCTTCGGTTAACGTGCAAATGATCGTGACCCCGTGATAAAATTTCTCAACCTCATTATGTAAACGACACGTTCTCACAAAGCGAGAAGATTTTACGAGCTTTCATGTCACGAATGTGATAATGGCATTACAATAGCCACGATACCGTAACGCTTACTGGAAAGTAAGCAAGGACTTGACCTGTGGCCGCACGAGAAACTTTATCACCTTACTTTTCCGCCCTATTTTGGGATAGACAACGATTGCGTTACATGATTTTTGCAAACGATGTAAGCCGAATTGAAGCAAATCATGTTACCGAAACACAGCTAATTACTACTATATTTACGAGGTGAATTAATCATCAAAAATTTGAATAATTCGTTTAACATCTTCCATAATCAAATGCTAGCAGTTAAGTAAACTTGAACCTTTGCTACACAATTTGTAAATAATTATTCTGTTACATGTTATGATAATCCAATGAAATTAACTTACCGGGCTTGAACGTCGTTCGGATCGCGAAATTGCCATTCTCCATTCAGTTTCCATGCCAAGCGATTCAAAGTTTCTAATTTTTAGAAGAAACTGCATTTTTTAAAATCTAGGTTTCGCCTCCATCTCGGATAGGATGTCCACTCATTTCGCGCCATAAGGTAATTTTTGGCGGGGAATAGATCGATACCTGGTGTTTGTCGCTGTGTTTTCTGAAATGCATTCCCGACAGATTTAGCCGTGTTTTGAGACAGTTAGAATACATTCAGCGTTCAAGAAAGCCACAAAATGAAATTGACTTTGACATACAAGAATGAGGCTCGTTCACAAGAGTCCGATCTTGCGAAAGTTATCAATCGAACGCAGTTAATTCCACAGGAAGTCATGTTGTGACCTCAGCAGCATTGTTTTCCAATCTCAAGTCAAATAACCGCTTGCTGATTGGCCAAAACAGTAACTAATTCCATGACTGCACGAGTCACCAACTACCACTTAGAATACTTATAAGCCAGACACTATCAAGATTATTTAACAAATTATAACAGGAGTCTATTAAGCAGCAGCTTTTGTTACACAACACGATGTTTGTGTTAAATCGTGCCCGCACTGCCTTCTTTCAAGTAATTTTTTAAACTTCCGTTCTTTTGTCGATCAAATCAGTCGGCACTTCTTCCCGTTTATGGAACCGGCTTCATCTTGATGAGATTTCCGAGTTGTCGAAGGGATCATAGTCCTCTTTAACCTGTGCTCAATGAAATAATTCGCATTTAGTTCGTACTTGAGACTGTCACCTCCTTCTAGGTGTCAAAATAATACAACACTCAGTAGTTCTTTTTAGCAATGTTTTTCACATCTGTATACAGTCGTCGATACATATGGTGCACGATCCTTGCAGTAGATAGCGCTATTTAAGCAATAGCGAAAATCAGACCTGAAAAAAATCAGGCCTGTACGGCATTCGAACCACTGACCTCTGCGATACTAGTGCAGCGCTCTACCAATTGAGCTAACAAGCCAACTGGGAGCAGGCCGTTAAGTTGTATCCAAGTTCATTGTATCCAAAATGTATAAAGCGATATCCTTACAACTCTTCACACACACACACACTAAAAGCAAAGCAAGACACAAAGCCTCCGGACTGTAAGAGTGGGGCAGGCAGGTTCCGTCTAAGGTCGCATTCTGACAACAAATATCCAAAAAAATAAAGGGGTGAGAAGGCTTGAACTCCTACCTCAGTAGGAAAAGCGCATAGCAACTGAAGAGTGAAATGAGTTAGAATGTTTGTAATGTACGTGATATTTTGATGAACTAAATGCAAATTATTTGATCGATAATGATTCCTTTAGCTGTCGGAAAGTGGACAACTGAGTGTAGAATGAAATTAGTAATGAAGTAATGATTAACTAAGCTCATCACGTAAGCTTCGAGCTCCTTGAAGACGATCTGAGCATTAAGAGGCGACATTGCCTACTGGTGAAATGAAGAATCAAACGGAATCCTTCTACGTACGTTTTGATAACCTGAATGGAAATTGTTTTTTCGACGACAGATCCGCAAAGAATTGTATGAGAGGAAAAATGAGTGCAGCATGATATTATTGATAAATAGTTTTATAAACCTGGTGCGCCTGGAGTTGTTTGAAGATTATCAAGCTGGAGGCAACATTGCCTACTGGTGAAATTTAGAATTGCATTCAATCCTTAGATATATGTCAAGACATGGTAAAGAAGGTGACATTTCGATCAACAAAATGCGATTTATTTTACTCCCTACAGATCTAGATGCGAAAGAGAACAACCCGGCGAGTGTAATTTGACATTAGTAATGATGTAATGATTCACCAACTCAAAAGCTGCACGCTTCGAGCTATTTGAAGTCGATCAGCAACTTGGAAGCAAAGTTACACACAAGTAAAATGAAGAGTAAAAGGGACTGTTAAACAGTTATAAAGATATCTTGAAAATGTTGACATTTGGCTGAGTTTTAGGCAGATTGTTTGGGCCGATCACAAACAATTCATTGCGAAAGAGGACAACTGAGTGTTGTATGATTGTCATGGTTCACTAATTCGACCCATGTAGACTTTGAGCTAGCGCTGTTTGAAGACGACTATAAACCCGAAGGCAACAATGCCAATTTCTAAAATTAAGAATTAAAATGTATCCTTCGAAATTTGTCAAGACATGTTGAAGAAGGTGGCATTTCGATCAAATAAATGCGAATTTCTTCAACGACCAGAGTTTGGTACGGAGTAGAACATCACGCAATATTGTTATCAAGGTCATCCGGCAAGGTACGACCTGCTTTGAGGCAGGACATTCAATTGGGACATCGGCCTGACTGATCTCAAAAGGTGCCTCGGCCACCACAAAAACCACAGTGGTGACTTGTACGAACAGAATGGCACTTACAGCATGTCTCATACGTATGATGTCAAGACAGGACTTAAGTCAAATTCAAACATCGGAATCGTTAGTGCGACCCCCTTTCTCGACTTCTAAAAAAGCTTAACGCTGAAATAATCAAGCAGAGTGAAGCTACTTCAGAGCGATCTGTAGCTCAGAAGTGAGTTTGCCTATTAATAAACTGAAGAGTTGTAAGGATATCGCTTTATACGTTTTGGATACAATGAACTTGGTTACAACTTAACGGCCTGCTCCCAGTTGGCTTGTTAGCTCAATTGGTAGAGCGCTGCACTAGTATCGCAGAGGTCAGTGGTTCGAATGCCGTACAGGCCTGATTTTTTTCAGGTCTGATTTTCGCTATTGCTTAAATAGCGCTATCTACTGCGAGGATCGTGCACCATATGTATCTAATACCGCAGTTCAAAATATATGAGCTTCATATATTTCATTGTATCTGATTTATCACTTTCACGGGTTTATTACGAATCAACTTAACGGCCTGCTCCCAGTTGGCTTGTTAGCTCAATTGGTAGAGCGCTGCACTAGTATCGCAGAGGTCAGTGGTTTGAGTCCCGTACAGGCCTGATTTTTTTTTTTTTTTTTCTCAGGTCTGATTTTCGCTATTGCTTAAATAGCGCTATCTACTGCGAGGATCGTGCACCATATTTATCTAATACCGCAGTTCAAAACATATGAACTTCATATATTTCATTGTATCTGATTTATCACTTTCACGGGTTTATTACGAATCAACTTAACGGCCTGCTCCCAGTTGGCTTGTTAGCTCAGTTGGTAGAGCGCTGCACTAGTATCGCAGAGGTCAGTGGTTCGAATCCCGTACGGGCCTAATTTTTCTCAGGTCTGATTTTCGCTGTTGCTTAAATAGCGCTATCTACTGCGAGGATCGTGCACCATATGTGTTTATACGTTTTGTTACGAAATCTTAAAGGAGGTGAAATTTCGATGAATTTTCACAACACCAGATTCGAAAAAGGACAACTGAATGTAGTGTGACATTAGTGATGATGTAATGATTTACTAACTCGAAGCCTGGACGCTTCGAGCTATTTTAAGACGATCGCCAACTCAGAAGCAACATTACCTACTGATGAAATAAAGAATTAGACTGAATCCTTGGACGTAAGTCAAGACACAAGTTAAAAAAGGTAGCATTTCGAGCAACTAAATACGAACTATTTTATCGACCACATATTCGAAAGGGGATAAACGAATGTAATTTGACATAATGTAGTGGTTAATGATTCACCAACTCAAACGCTGTAAGCTTCGAGCTGTTTGAGGCCTGAGGACGATCAACAACTCGGAAGCAAAGGTGGATAATAATAAAATTAAGAGTAGAGAGGGTTTTTTTAGACAGTTGTTAAGATATCTCGCAAATGTGGACATTTTGCTGAGCGTAATGCGCATTGTATCGACGACTGTATACAGATGTGAAAAACATTGCTAAAAAGAATTATTTATTTTGACATCTAGAAGGAGGTGACAGTCTCAAGTACGAACTAAATGCGAATTATTTCATTGAGCACAGGTTAAAGAGGACTATGATCCCTTCGACAACTCGGAAAATCTCATCAAGATGAAGCCGGTTCCATAAACGGGAATTAGGGCCGACTGATTTGATCGACAAAAGAACGGAAGTTTAAAAAATTACTTGAAAGAAGGCAGTGCGGGCACGATTTAACACAAACATCGTGTTGTGTAACAAAAGCTGCTGCTTAATAGACTCCTGTTATAATTTGTTAAATAATCTTGATAGTGTCTGGCTTATAAGTATTCTACGTGGTAGTTGGTGACTCGCGCAGTCATGAAATTAGTTACTGTTTTGGCCAATCAGCAAGCGGTTATTTGACTTGAGATTGGAAAACAATGCTGCTGAGGTCACAACATGACTTCCTGTGAAATTAACTGCGTTCGATTGATAACTTTCGCAAGATCGGACTCTTGTGAACGAGCCTCATTCTTGTATGTCAAAGTCAATTTCATTTTGTGGCTTTCTTGAACGCTGAATGTATTCTAACTGTCTCAAAACACGGCTAAATCTGTCGGGAATGCATTTCAGAAAACACAGCGACAAACACCAGGTATCGATCTATTCCCCGCCAAAAATTACCTTATGGCGCGAAATGAGTGGACATCCTATCCGAGATGGAGGCGAAACCTAGATTTTAAAAAATGCAGTTTCTTCTAAAAATTAGAAACTTTGAATCGCTTGGCATGGAAACTGAATGGAGAATGGCAATTTCGCGATCCGAACGACGTTCAAGCCCGGTAAGTTAATTTCATTGGATTATCATACTATGTAACAGAATAATTATTTTCAAATTGTGTAGCAAAGGTTCAAGTTTACTTAACTGCTAGCATTTGATTATGGAAGATGTTAAACGAATTATTCAAATTTTTGATGATTAATTCACCTCGTAAATATAGTAGTAATTAGCTGTGTTTCGGTAACATGATTTGCTTCAATTCGGCTTACATCGTTTGCAAAAATCATGTAACGCAATCGTTGTCTATCCCAAAATAGGGCGGAAAAGTAAGGTGATAAAGTTTCTCGTGCGGCCACAGGTCAAGTCCGTGCTTACTTTCCAGTAAGCGTTACGGTATCGTGGCTATTGTAATGCCATTATCACATTCGTGACATGAAAGCTCGTAAAATCTTCTCGCTTTGTGAGAACGTGTCGTTTACATAATGAGGTTGAGAAATTTTATCACGGGGTCACGATCATTTGCACGTTAACCGAAGATGACTTGACAGTCATTACAAAAGATAATGGTCATTTGATCGCTTTCTTAATATTCGGCTTTCGGCGTAGATAAAAAGCGCGGCAAAACTCTTGGTGGCATTTTCTGTCAACGATTTCTGTAGAATTTTATGCAATCAGGCGCGTTTCCATCGCTGTGTTAACCACAGTGTATTCAAAACATTTCTATGGTACGTGAAAGACAATGAATGGAACTAATTTTTACTGTAAAAATTACAACTGTGACAAAGCTTTACAAAAAGCTTGTACATGTCGAGGGCTAAATAAAAATAGTAAAGCCTGAAAGAGAATATATATTTTACTAAAGATAGCATCCAGTTTGATGTGAAACATTACTGCACTTTAGCAGAATGTCCCATCTATTGTTATCTGTTTTATCTGGTGTTGACTTAAATAAAACAGACAAATCTTAATTTAGCAATGACATGGCATATATTCTTTCATGTCATTGGTTATTTGAGGAACTTAGTTCCTGAAGAGTAAGGCTCATATTACAAACCCAAATCTGATTGGCTGATACAGTAACTTATTTCCCAAAGATCTCATTAAAAATGTATTTGAGATCTGATTGGTTCATTCAGGAACTAAGATTCCTAAAATGTCAAGTACATTTTAAAATGGTGAAGTACATTTTTAAATGGGGATGTGTTAAATATAACAGACTGTATGAAATTAAGCCGTTAGTTAACGGCCTAAAATCGTACAATAAAGATAACAGACTGAATGAAATTAAGCCGTTAGTTAACGGCCTAAAATCGTACAATAAACATAACAGACTGAACGAAATTAAGCCGTTAGTCAACGGCCTAAAATCGTACATTAAACATAACAGACTGAACGAAATTAAGCCGTTAGTTAACGCCTAAAATCGTACAATAAACATAACAGACTGTATGAAATTAAGCCGTTAGTTCACGGCCTAAAATCGTACAATAAACATAACTGACTGAACGAAATTAAGCCGTTAGTTAACGGCCTAAAATCGTACAATAAATATAACAGACTGAACGAAACTAAGCCGTTAGTTAACGGCCTAAAATCGTACAATAAACATAACAGACTGAACGAAATTAAGCCGTTAGTTAACGGCCTAAAATCGTACAATAAATATAACAGATTGAATGAAATTAAGCAGTTAGTTAACAGCCTAAAATCGTACAAGTCGTTAGTTAACGGCCTAAAATCGTACAATAAATATGACAGATTGAATGAAATGAAGCCGTCTTTGGTTCCGAAACTCGCGGATTTTACAATGTTTCACCGATTATGATAAATCCTGGTAAGGGGCCGACCATTTAACTCTTTGGGGGGGGGGGGGAAATTGAAAAACAATTTTCTGCAAGCGCTTGTCGGAAGAAAAAAAAATTGCATGCAGCCCAAATGTAACAGTAAAAATGTAACAAAAAAAATACCGATAAAAAGATCCTGCCCAGCAGATTGCTAGAAAAAAAAATTGTTGATTACCACAAATCACCCACCTCCTCAAAAGTTACGTGATCGGCCCCTAACTGTAGTTTAATCTACACGAAACTAAAAGCCGCAATCACAGTGATATGTGTACCCCCGCACACATATCACTAGTGATATATGTACCCCCTCCAAGATGGCGGCCAGTGATATGTGTATCCTCCACCCCCCTCCCCTCCATAAAATAAATAATTACGGCTAGCTTGTGTTAATGGACGCAAATCGTTCACTGAACCATCTTCCACAATCAGAACTGTAAAGACACGACTCGCGAGCCCAACAGTTCTTATGGGCCAGTAGCAAACATCAAACAATCTATTGGAAATATAAAGGAATCCAAATTGTCATGTAAACAAAAATATATCTTGGGGATACACATATCACTGGTGACTGCAATCGTATCGGCTTTGTCGCCTGTCTAGCACTGAAATTACTTGCTACTAGCTCCTTTAGTGGCTAGTACGTAAGTGCATGAGACATTTCACCAACTGACAGCAAGTTTTATTGATTCCCAATCATATTTGTCACTGACAAATTTAAAAAGTACACAGACGACATCGCACTAGCCAGGGGATACGTATATCACTGAGATCTCTCGTTCAGTGATATGTGTATCCTCAACATATCTCGGGGTTAAGCATATTACGGAAATCGTAGTAAGTGATATGTGTATCCCTTGGTAAAGCAAGCGCTGTTGTCTTTCTAGCAAATTACTAGCTAAGCTTATATATGGCTAGTAAGTGTATTATTGATTCCAAATTGACAGACGACAGCGAGTTAGTCAGGGGATACACATATCACTGCGATCGCCGTTCAGTGATATGTGTATCCCCAATACATCTAGGGGATACAATGTGGATACGCATATCGCGGCAATCGCAGTCAATATGTGTATTGTTATTCAGTTGCATTGTGATCTTCTTCCGTTTATATTTTGGATCGGAAACTTTAAAATATAAAACCACAAAATTTATTCCTCGTAGCCATGTTTTCTTTGAAGCTCTAAGAGGCCCGGGTGCAAAGCTTCAGTGTTTTGTGTATCCCTACCAGGGTTACACATATCACTAGTGATATGTGTGCGGGGGTACACATATCACTGCGACACCGCTACTCTATGCTTAGTTAGGCGCTGGAATGTACCACCATATGTCAATCAAGGCGGCATTCCAGGTTATAGGATGTCGGGGTCATTTTCCAGCATTCCTGGTTTTAGGACCTGGGGTCGTATTCTAGTAATAACACCGACGACTGAAGGGCATCACGCCCTCACGGCATAAAATATCTTTCATATCATGTCCAGAAATCGAAACAACGCGCACGCAATAACAAAAGGTACGGGTACATTTGCTAGTATATTTGCGTTACAGATTAAGGCAACACAGGCGTAGGTTACGATAACAGGAAGACCTAACTTCTAAAACTTTTTTGTCTTCCATTTCTATCAATTATTTGGAAGTAACCGAGACACTACCATCATTTTACAATGGCTGAATGCGCAGTTGCAAGTCGTTGCGGCAAATTTAAAAAGCAGGATTACGAACAAATGGATTTCTGGATATGGTCGCATGAAGTATAGTACAACGGGTTGTGATTGGATAATACCGCTTTGTCGGGGGGACCGTGGAACCAACCTGTTTTTTGTGACATAAAATCGTAATAAATGTATAAGTCTTCAAGACTTCAATTATACTGTGTGTACAAGGGTTTTGAGCCGAAAGAAACGCTCATGTAGTGATCAGATGTCACCTTTTGTGTTCCTTACGGTGGCCGGTTTACTGGACAATCTCTGCTGCAAAAAGGTAGAGGGTGAAAGGGGTGTAACACCCTCCTGCTTCCAGTATCACGCCTGCTCAAGGTTAAGCACCCCTGTGTTCTCTGGTAATTTTGAAATTAATAGAGGCCAGATTTCACTGAATGTTCTTTTCAGGAAACGTTGATCGTCGATTGTAACAACTCACTGTACAATGGACAGTCTCAATGGCTATTACAGTTTCAAATATGCAGTGTTCTCAGTAGAAGCCGGCAATCGGCGAATTCCGCTGTCTGTGAAGACGAAAATAGCCGCCTGTGCTAAAGATGAAATTTGCCTTTGTGCTAAATTCTTTTAATAAAGTATAAGTGCCCCCTTCCTTACCCAACCTCATCAAATGTTCAACTAATGAGGGTTTTACTTGGTGTCTTTTTGACCTGAGAGCCAAAAAAACGCAGACACTGGCGAATATTGACTTAAGTTTATGAGATTAATGGAACGAAAAAAAGCCGTTAGACGACTATGAAATGTCATCACTCAATTAAAGAAAATAGCAAAGGGACAACGCGCCAATTCCGCTCCGCTTTGCATGTAATATTGCAAAAACGATTGCGTGTGTTTCATCGGGGTTTCCAAACACGGGAAAACCCCGATGAAACACGAAGCACACTACGATTTTTTTAAATTGCTTCTCAATCGTGCATCATTAGCCAAGATTTTGGCAGCGTAAGCGGAATTGTTGTTTTTCAGTAATTATTGGCCTTTGTTGTCAAATATTTTAGCAGTGTCACAAGTCCCTGGGGAACCTCACCGGATATGACATTTTAGCAAACCCTAGGGTTTGATATTTCATCAAAGTACAGTGGAAAACCTTCTGTCCATTGTTTCATCGGGGATTCTAAACGCACAGATGTGGCCAAATTGGCGTATCGTGATTGGTTTGTAACTTGATGAATTATTAATGATTTGAGAAACTGCTGTCACACATTTCCGTACATAAATATCCACGAAAATCGCCCTAATAAAGCTTCGGCGTGCGCTATTTTACACTTGAAATTGATTTTTGAAGTAGGTTTTCGGTGGTCCTAGATGGGTGTTGTCGATGGTTTTAGGTCATTTCTTCTTTTATTACTTACGTAACGTCGTTCAGTCTGTTATGTTTATTGTACGATTTTAGGCCGTTAACTAACGCCTTAATCTCGTTGAGTCTGTGATGTTTATTGTACAATTTTAGGCCGTTAACTAACGGCTTAATTTCGTTCAGTCTGTTATGTTTATTGTGCGATTTTAGGCCGTTAACTAACGGCTTAATTTCCTACAGTCTGTTATATTTATTGTACGATTTTAGGCCGTTAACTAACGGCTTAATTTCGTTCAGTCTGTTATGTTTATTGTACGATTTTAGGCCGTTAACTAACGGCTTAATTTCGTTCAGTCTGTTATATTTATTGTACGATTTTAGGCCGTTAACTAACGGCTTAATTTCCTACAGTCTGTTATATTTATTGTACGATTTTAGGCCGTTAACTAACGGCTTAATTTCGTTCAGTCTGTTATGTTTATTGTACGATTTTAGGCCGTTAACTAACGGCTTAATTTCGTTCAGTCTGTTATATTTATTGTACGATTTTAGGCCGTTAACTACCGGCTTAATTTCTTACAGTCTGTTATGTTTATTGTACGATTTTAGGCCGTTAACTAACGGCTTAATTTCGTTCAGTCTGTTCTGTATATTGTACGATTTTAGGCCGTTAACTAACGGCTTAATTTCCTACAGTCTGTTATGTTTATTGTACGATTTTAGGCCGTTAACTAACGGCTTAATTTCCTACAGTCTGTTAGGTTTATTGTACGATTTTAGGCCGTTAACTAACGGCTTAATTTCCTATAGTGTGTTATATTTATTGTACGATTTTAGGCCGTTAACTAACGGCTTAATTAACGAAAACGTAGTTAATTAACGAAAACGAAGACCCTTTATTAAAAGCAGACAATCCTTTGAAAGTACGATTGTAGAAGTACCCCGAGCACTAGTAATTGTTATTTCAGCTTTTGATATGTTAAGACAGTTGGCGCGTGATTTTTCTTCGTCTTTCTTCAGCCACCACTGCTTTCGGCTCTTGGATTTGTTTTTCTATGCATTGAGTCCAAGTTTGGAACAGAAATCCCTGACGAAGGAGCGATCGGAGTATTTTAGGGCCTCAATAAGGTTAAGCAGGCTTTATTCGGGCGCGTTCTCTCTTTTTCGGCCTAGCGCGCATTGCGTGACGGACGTGTACGGTGAGAGAACACGATCTTGTTGCTGGCGGTGTGACAAAACCATGGCTTCCTTTGAACAATTTAGGTCGAAGGCCGACTATCGCACGTGCGGCCGAGGGAAACATTTTTGCGCGAAACGTAAGCCACATGTCGAGATGGAGCGGTGAAAAATTCAACTATGTCGGTTTTTCGAAAGTCCAAGCTTCCTCAGCTAATACGAAGAGGGTCACCTGGCAGCGAAATTGCAGAAGAGATTCCACGCTTCAAATGTAATGAATTGCCGGTAAAACAAGGTACCTTTGGAGATGTTTATACAAGGGCCTCAATAAGGCTAAGCAGGCTTTATTCGGGCGCGTACTCTCTTTTTTGGCCTAGCGCGCACTGCGTGACGGACGTGTACAGTGAAAAAGACACGATCTTGCGAATAACTCTTTTATCAGTTATGTTATTAATACTTTATTATTACAAACTAAAAAAATTGGTATCACAATCAAACCTGTGGTCTTCCTATATATATTTAGGGAACACTACCTTTTCTAGGCATTTGTATTTTGTTTCCGCGTTGTTTAGTCTCCGAGGGGTAACGAAGCCTCGCGAATGACAACTTGATAGTTATCGGGACCAAATTTACGAAAACGGCTTTCCAACCAAGGTCTCTCCATTATTTTTGTCAACTAACAACGAAACCACGCTCGTCTTAGAGAAAATTATAATACAGCTAAAAGTAATACTTTCTAAAACCAAATAACAACGTTAACCGAAAAGAGATATTTTGTACAATGCTGAACTTCTTTGGGATCATAACCATGAAATTCTACAGTTAAGTCCAACGTTTATACGTATTTGGGAGAAATCAAATATCGTGCTTTGATCCCGGCCCCCAAATGAAGGACTAACATAAAGCCCCGTCGGCAAACAAAACAATAAATTGATTCTTCTGGATCGTCTCTTCTCTTTTAGAAAATTCTACAATCATCTTCCTCACTTTGAAATGTATAAGCAATGGACTTCCCCTGCCCCCAAGTTAAAACCACAGAACATAACGACCAAGTTGCCTTCATAACCGAACCAAACCGAAAAAAGTAATTTATTTCCCAGTCTCCTTTTTAAGAGACAATCATGGAGCTTACAAGCTCAAATTTCGTTTAATAACCATTTGTTCCTCCCAGCTGTTTAAAAAGCAATTCTTGACCTTATTTAAGCTTAGACATTGAAAATAATTGTTACTGCGCATCGTGACAGTGCGCGTAATTCATAGCTCAATGGTAAGCCATGTCATGCATCTTTTTACTTTCTTTTTTCTATATATATGCATATGTATAGGTTACTTGATTTTTAGGCCTTGACTAGATCGAAACTGTGTTCTGGTTGAAATAAGACCTAGCTAAGGTGATCGTTAAATCTAAGTTAAAGTAACGACTAATGTTTGGTTTAGGCTTAAGGTTATCTATTAAATACTTACAGGTGAAGACCAAAATGGTCGTTAAGATAGGTCTTGTGCGACTCGTGCAGCAAAGAGGACACAGCTGCCGGTATAGCAATGTATTCTTTAGCAAAGTACGGAAAGCGTGCTTTCATGCAGGCCACGTCTGCATGGTAGTACCTGTTTACTTCTTTTGTTGACGCCTGCTTCTGTTTCCAGTCGCCATTAAGGGGGAAATAAAAGCGCTCTTCATGCTCAAATACCAGGTCATTCGGGATAATTCGCAGTCGGTGGCAGAAATCCGTCC